>NC_081405.1:507730108-507747608 GCF_030272615.1 Cryptomeria japonica
CTAAGATCTAATATATTCCTCATAATCTCTAAGATCTCCTAAATAATGGTTAGTGTTGTGATAATTAATGTGAAATTTGTCTACTGCACTAACGTGAAGGATGGGTTCTCTATAGTATTGCATGGTAGGAAATTGCTATTCAAAGATATCCTTAATAGTTCATGGATTAAAGGTATCCTTATTTATTTATTTTATTTATTTATTATTTTTGCAAAAGATGGTAATTTGAGCATTATTGTGTTTATGCCTTTTGGTTGAGTAATGAAGTTTAGTGCTTAAGGAACATGCTAAAATTTGAGGTGTTATATCTTTTAGCTAGTCTTGTATTAAGTGTTATAATATGTTGTATAAAGAGACTATTTTAGCACATGGTGTAAATAATGTATATTCGAATTGGCCATGGAATTTCTACTTGTTGTACCTCCATGTGAAATGTTATGTTGATCTTGGAACACATTAGTTAAGTCTATTTATTCCTTGTATGTTGAATGGTTATTAGAGTTATTAAAGAGGATCAGGTATGTCTCTCGTGCATTGTTCTCATGTTACATATAACATGTGATTGGTACTTATATACTATACCTGATCCATAGAAGTATGTTGTTTTGAGTATCGTTGTAGGGATCCCTATGTGTGTTTAATCCATTTATATTAGACTTCGTCCCTGTTTCACTTTAGTGGGTGGCAGCCGACGAGAGAACTGTCTAGGGTATGAGGCCCTAGAAAGGGTTGTGTACCCGCTTTTATAAATTTATATGATTTCTAAGTCGAACTACGAAGTCTCTGCGCTTTCACGTAGGCAAGGCCATCTGCGATGAGCCCCCGAGACTGTAGGTCTAGCCCTTAGGTCTGGCTCATCTGAGTTGTCTGGTCTTGTCACTTTTCTTAGGTTATATGTTTACCCTTGCAAGTACATTGGTGGATGTTTGACCCAGTTAAAGTTATCATATGGTACACATGTTCAACTCCTATCTAGCAATGGATAGACCTAATGTGTGTATCTATTAGGGTAGATTTGAGTGCAAGAATGTGTGGCAGGTCGAGGCATGTTCTGAAGTGGGAAGAGAAATCTTTGGTATGAAGTGACAGGTTTGTTAATTGAGTTGTGTTTTAATTAGAATTCAATATGTTACAATGTGTATAATCATAATCTCTTAGTAATATTGGTGTATGTGATTGTTCTAATTAAAATTTGTTGCTACTATTAGTGTTGTACGTGTGTTTATTCTGGATTAGGAAACATATTAGGAATGTGGTAGTTAGTATTGGTAATAGATTATGATGTTAGAATTGAGAAAGTGATTGGGATTAGGAACATTTGTCATTGGTGCTTTAAAATGAACCTTATGGGGTTAATGGGATGTTGCATTGGTGAAGATCGTATTTATCATGAATAGATTTGAAATGATTTTGCATATGTGCATGGAAAGAATAATTGATATTGCAAATAGTGTGCATTCAATTAGTTATTATTATGTTGTTGTGATGGTTAGTAGAGAAAGAAATGACGCTGAGATACCCTAGGGAAGATAGATGTTATGATGTGTTTTATTTCCACTTGTGTATCATGGTTGGTGATTTTGTCATGATGCGCAATGGTAAGTCATGTAAATGGATGTTAGGTGCTTGTGAGTAGTGAGTTGATTATGTTGTATTAGTAGGCATTGTAAATTAAATTAAAAAAAACAAAAAAATTATTATCTATGTTTTCATGATAGTTGGTTAAGTTCTCTAGGTTTTTTTGGCGGGCATTACATAAAAACACTGCCTCCTGCAGATGCAGGCCCTTGCCACTTAGCATAAAACGGTTGATAGTGTCGAGCAAGGGAATCTATAAGTACTTGCATACATGATATGGGTATGTTGCTTTGTGATAATGTTAGTAAGGATAACATGATTTGTTAAGGTGATTCTCATTGACTAGCAGTTACATGGACATTAGGTGATGCGATAGTCATGCCACTTGCGACCACATTAGCGAAAGATGAGTCCCTTACGAGCTTTAATGATCTCGTCGATCATTTAGGTGTTATCAGTGTTAGCTAAGAGAATTGATCGATGATATTTATTTGGGGATCTGTGTCATCAGGTTGATTTACCATGGAGTCATCTAAGATGGTTGGATTAAGTGTCTCATACGTGAGGGGAATATTTCCTCCCATGGTGGGATTGACAACAAACTCGAGGTTTTGTTGTGGGTCTATGACCCTAATCCCAACTGGGATGATTGTTTCATAGTTTGCCTAGACTTGGACCGACTAGTAACGAGCATGAACCGCATGAGACAAGAAGATTTATGAAAGACGAGATCAAGAGACTAGATTGACTAACTGACCTAATCAAACGAACAAGAAATGATGACCTAGAACTTGATAAGATATTGTCTAATTGAGAAAAAATATGACACTGAGTTAAGTTCAGGAGGATACACCAAAACAAAAACTCAGTAAGGTAAAGAACTGTGAATCAAACCTCTGGCTTGAGGTGATAAGATCACAATGAATCACGAGATGCTGACTTGGAGACACGATATAGCCCCAACAAAAATGATAAATGATAATCATTACAAAAGAAGGATTCAGACTATCTAATCAAGATCAAGACCAACGAAAACACACAAAAGGGGATAGGAAATCGTAGATCGATGAACAAAAGATGTACAAGATAGAAGGGTGATATAATGGAAAATCAGCTCAAACCAGACAACTAACAGCTCAGTGATGTAAGTCAGTCGACAAGATGAATCAAACCTGCTAAGAGAAAAACTATCACGATAATTGGACGGCCCTATCGTGGTATGGACAGAATTTCAACAGTGTAATGATGCTAGAGAAACTAGAGTCACTAGAACAACAAGATACCGCTAAAAGGTCCAACAAATTCTGACCCAATGTGGATGAAATTTTGGCAGTATGACGACAACTAAGATTGGAGAATAAGCCAACTGGGGATACCTGACCTAAAAGATCAAAATAATGAGAGAAGCAATGACGCAATTTTGCCAACATAAATAGACGAAAATAGCGAGCTTGTCAAAAGATGGAGTAAACCCACTATAACAGATCATGAACTCACTAAAATAGATCATGAACCCACTAAAGTAGATAGGATAGACTAACTTGAGTACAAAATCAGACAGCGTGATGACCGCAAAGAAAGTAAACCCTCCAGAACCGGGTGCAAACCCGCTACAATAGGGTGCAAACCTACTATACTAGATAAGATGGACCAACTTGACTATAAAATCGGACAGCATAACGGCCTCAAAGAAAGAAAACCCACTAGAATAGGGTGCAAACCCGCTATACTAAGTAAGATGGACCAATGGTGTAGGAGCACCTAGCATAAAGGAAATCTAGAAGGTTAAGGGTCATGACTTGATTCATTCCATTCATATATTTATGTGGTCATTTTGAGTCCATTTGATTTAATGTATAAGGCTATGCAAGCCAATTGTAATAAGTTTTTAAAGTTGTCCTAATAAGGTCCTGAATTAGTCATAAGGGTCAAATCTTGCAAATGTTCCCATGGAAGGGTAAAACTATTGTAACTGGTCATTTCTAGTCCATTTTGATGTGTTAGGAGGGTTCATAAAAAGTTGTAAAATGCAACATTTTAAAAGTTGCACAAAAGGTTGTAAAAGTCATGTGTTCAGTCCTAAAAGGAAGTTGGGCCAGTTATAACTATCAAGAGCATTATTTAAATGTTTGTAATGGTCATATTTGAAGATGGTGATCACGTTGGAGGAAGTGCTTGAGAGGTTATACCTTCAAGAAAACCTCTAACTATCATCCATCTCTATAGAGTGGTGACAGATATGAAGTTGGTGCAGAAAGATGATTGTATTCCTCATGTGTGATTAGTGGATGGTCAGGGAAGGAATCCTCTATCATGAGGAACAATTGTATGTATTTGGTTTTGATGAATTAAGTAAATGAATATGTTGTTTTATTCAAGTTTTATACCATTTGCTATCTCAGTCATGTTATTGATTTTTTTTGTGCATTTATTTATATGTAAATGGATTGGAAAACCACAAAAATCTATTTGGACATGAAGTATGGTGAATTAACTCTATTTTGGATCTAGTGAGGGCTTCATCCGTGGAAGATGGAGAAAGATATAATGAAGTTCCTTAAAACTGTCATAAAACCCTCTATTATAGAATAGTTGACAAGGGTTTGTTCATAACTTGGTTTCTACCTGCTAAAAAAAGGTTATTATTGGTTCACCTTGAAGTAGATTTAGAGAACTTTCAGACCCTTTTGATTTTGTATTGAATGGTTTTGTATTGTGTGATTAATTTGATGCCCTAGGTGGACTTGGCATGCACATTTCTTGTTTTTTTGTAACAGTCAAAATGGTCTCAGTACGGGGGGCATAACTTTGAAATTAATCGTTGGATCTGGCTATATTTTGGATATGTGTTTATAAACTAGTTATATACATATCCACCGAAGAGATTTGAAATAAAATATTTTCTCTGAAAGTTATTAGCAACAGAGTTTTGTACTATCAAAAATTGTAGTTTTGACTGTTTAAACTTAATGAAGGGCCGATTGTTGAATGATTCTTGATGTTTGTGAAATATTTGTTGATGGACATTATGGTGACCTCTTGAAGTGTGTGAAGGTAATGGTGAATGATGGCTATTGTAGTCCAATAGTCTTTGCGGCCTAATTCTAATATTAAACATTGATCTACAAACATGACCTTGAATCAGGGGAATGAGATAGTTATATGAAGCAAGTTGTTGACTGTATATATGTTTAATGCTTTGATAATAATATTGTTTTGTACTATAGAATGATGATTATTATCATATTATGCCTCTAATACAATTGAATATGTTGTGTTGAGATTGGAACTCCACGTTGATTTGGGGTTCTTGAAGGGTTTTTCATGATGCTCTGCATCAACCAACTAGACTGTAAAATCGAACAACATAATGGCCTTAAAGAAAGAAAACCCACTAGAACGGGATGCAAACCCACCAGAACAAGATACAAACTTGCTAGAATAGGGTACAAACCCACTATACTAAATTGCAAGCTAGGACTGAAAAACAAAAGGTCAAACCCACCACAATAAGGAGCAATCTTGCATGTTTGAGATGCAAACCCATGGTTTTACAAAATGACAGTGATTGGGATAAGTATGTCAATTCTGGCTCAAATTTGGTAGCATTCCTCCTATGATAGACTACAAACCCGCTATGCTAGACCGCAAAACCACTAGAATAATGTTTTGACAAAAGAATTTGATACCAAACACAACAAGCATGAAGATTTGACTCAAAATGCAAATAAACAGTCAAGTAATTCCTAGGATAGTCAAAGATAGTATGTGTTGAATCTCCTAGCCTAGAATACCACATTCAACCAAATAGATAGAATCCTAACAACATTAACTCCACCTTTGGCACACACTTCTTGGGCATGCCAAGCTTTGAATCCCTAGGTAATCACTTCCCAGTGGATTTTCTATCTCAAATTGAGGGGTACATGAGGAATATCTTTGATATGTGCGTATCACAACACCTAAGTCAACACATAGAAGGATTGGGGGTACGAAAAACAATTTGGCTCATAGTGGAGGAACTTTTAGGGTAAATCAGGTGGTCATACATGTAGTGGCTAGCTCATTTAAGAGATATCCCAGCATGTAGAACATGGGTTTTTACGCATCTACCACATAAGCACCAAGGGATTTTGACTTTGTCAAGACCACAGAGGTATTTGCAAGGCGATAATAAGGGAAACCATCGGTATAACATAGCAACACCAGTTGATTTATAGATTTCACTAAAATCACAAATATTTATATAGCGGACCAAAAGAAAGTACTACTTGGGTCATTCTCCCCTCAGCCAACCTTATAGGCTACTCAGTGGGACAAGCCCTCTTACGTAGAAAAGAAAATCAAGCATCGCTAGCACTTTTCTCTTGCACCTACAACTACGAGAGCTAGAGGGAGAGGATAGTGTGTGTTAGCAGTAGGACCACTCTATAGATGCACAAACGTGTGAGACACGAAAAACATGGGGTTCATTCTTTACTTGAATTGAAGTGTGCCTAATTACTCAAAAGACACAACATGTCCATTCCTTTAATTGAATTGAATTGTGCCTAATTATCCATAAGACACAAGATGCGATAATTGAAAGGCGATAAAGGAAATGAAATTTTGTTTCAACGAAACCCCTTTTTCTTTAGCAGACCTACAACAAACAATTAGTGTTGAACACGTAGGGGTCATCTTATCACTCGATTGGTTGCACAAACGTTAGAAAAATCATGCAACAACATGCAAGTTAGTTGATTAGATGAAAAATAGAATTCTAGAAAATTGATGTAAATGATGATTGCGCCATTCCGCTAAAACACGGCACAAACCGGCTATTTCAAATTAATCATATGTAAACCCGGCATTTCAAATCACAAACCCGCTATTTCAAGTCACAAACCTGCTAGTTTAAGTCACAAACCTACTAGTTTAAGAAAAAAGCGGATATAAAATTCTAAGAAACAACGCCTAAGAAAACTCCCCAAAGCCTAAATGTGAACCCGCTATTGTAGACTTCAAACCAGCTATTTCAAAGTGCAAACCTGCTACTATGTAAAAAAGGTAAAAAGAATTTACGACTTTTCCCGAGAGCAAACATGGTCAAAGTTACCTTCTGTGAGGAAATGATATTGTGTTCCCACTGGTTTAAATGGCGAACCCGTTACTTCTAGAAGCAAACCCGCTATTTCGTGAAATGGCGAGATTGAGAAATGAGACCTTCGTCGTCGCAAGAATCCGCGTGTAGTTTCACTTTTTTGCTTGCAAGCACTCAAAATCTACCAAAAAATGCACTCAAACAACAAAAACAACATTAAATGACCCGTGAAGTGGGTCCCACCGGGCATGCCATAAAATATGTTAGGGAAAATGTGCAAGCTAAACTAAACAATTAAAATAACAAAGAAAACACCCAAACAAGCCATTAAACTCAAACACCTTAAGATTAGAATGATAAAACTAAATGGAGAACAAAATGATAAACAATGCAAACCATGATTCCCGCTTTAATTTGATTATTTTGCGATTGGATGTGTGCTCATGGCGTAGCTTTGAACGCTTGATTATGCTCCATGATGGCAGTTGCAAATGGTAATGGTTGATTGATGAAATATGCGAAGAGATGAGAGTGAGTAGTGATTAATGTAGAGTAATGGTGCAATTGAATGAAGATGGGTGATTTGGTCTAAAAATGGGGGGGATTAAATAGAAGAAAGGAGGAAGGAGAAGGGATGGAGGATGAGGCACTTGTCTCAAAGAGGAATGGGACATATGTCTAGGAAGGGAGTGACATGTGTCCCTAAGGACACGTCTATTTTGGAGAAATCCACCCCAAAATAAGGAATATTTCCTAATATTTAGGAAATTAGTTAGGATGTGCATACATGGAGGTTAGGAGGGGTAGGATAGGGTTGGTTGGGAGGTTTGGAGGATGACTAGGTTAGGGGAGGTTTGGATAGATAGAGTTGGTTAGCACTCTAGGGTTAGGACAAGGGTTATGTTAGATAGGGGGTTAAGGTTAGGAGCCTTGTGCTCAAGTAGGATTTGAATTAAATTAATGAAATTAATTAATTCATGGATTTAGAAAAGGGAAATTGATTAATTAAATTAATTAATCAAAAAGGGGGTGAAAAGGGGAAATTAATTAATTAGATTAATTAATTTGGAGGAAATGGGAAAGGGGGATTAATTAATTAGATTAATTAATTGTAAGAATAGGATTTAAATTTGATTAAATCAATTAGTCAAATTTAGGTGTCTACGACTACATTCCTTCAAGAATATAAGGTTACTCAAATATAAAATTATTCAACTTCGTAAAACTAATAGCCCCTTCTCATTTTAAAGGAGTTCAAGAAAATTTAATAATCACAAAAGGTAAACAAGTATAGAAGATGCTCAACTCAAATATATGCATTCTCCTATAATACTCTTCCTCTTAAATAACTTCCAATCCTATTCTTGAGTCATTTCTTAATCCCGAGGAACAAATAGTAAAACCAAAAGAATACTCATAGAATGTCACATTGTAATTGACATCATCAGGGGTAATATTATCATCTCGCTAAATTCATCACCTTGGCTCAATTGTTCATAATCTTCTTCGTAGGTATTACTCAAAGAATTTTTTTCTAAATAATATTTACCAAATTTTTGTATAAGGTGAAAAAAAAAACTAACAATTAATCATTTTTAGGTAGAATAAATCAAGTTCATTAAATACTAGATGAATTTAGAAATTAAATATGGATAGTCCTAAATCTGTGAAGTTTGGACCTACGGTCCAAGTAGACAATCGGTACAAGTTTTTGTAACAAGTTTTTTCCCTTATATGCAATATAAAAAAAAAAATTAAATAAGGATAAGCAACTTTTTCATAAATTTTTAAATGTATGATACTTTAATTTCATTAAATTGCTAATATCTTCATTAATCCCTATTATATTAATGATCATCTTAGGACTCTCCCATAATGATTCTACCATGTAGCTATCCTATTGAATTATTCTTTAATAAATGGTAGAGAATTTATATTTTCTATTGCATATCCTTAAGATAAGGATACATAAATGTATTACTTGCACTATCTTATTTTCTTAAATGAAAGTATACATATTTAATTTTGGCAAAGTATATCATCTTTATGTCACTAACATTGAAATCTATTATATCTTTTCCATATCCCAAAAAAATACTACTGCATGGAAGGATTTATAATAGAGGATTGGTGTTGCATGCTAGAATATTAAAATAAGTTGCATTTAGTGATATAAATGATGAATATATTATGTCTAAGATTTAATATTTTAAGCTTGGTGAATATGTTGAATTTGACATAGCTATTAATCATTCCTTCACCAAATTTTAGGAAAGGGACTTTGTCCTTTCCAATTAAGTCCAAAATATTCTTAAAGGGATGAAGCATAGAATAAAAGGTAATTAAGAGCTAGAGCAATGCTCACGAACTATTTGGAAATATTAAGTAACCCGTCAATAAAAAGTTATTCATAAAATCTACACTTACAGGTAAAATGAAGACAAATAAATAAAATAAAAGATCGATCCTAAGTTGTTCATCGTTAAATATCATGAGGTACTCTTGAATCAAACACTAGAAGAACAACTTTGACATAAATACTCCTATATTTATGTATCCTTGATCTTAATATCTACGCTACAATTAGGGTGTCAAATGAAGATATTATTGAGTTTCCTATATCAACTATTTCATGTCAATAGTTGTGTAGATGACATTGAAGCTAATTATATATATATATATATATATATATATATATATATATATATATATATATATATATATATATATATATATATATATATAGAGAGAGAGAGAGAGAGAGAGAGAGAGAGAGAGAGAGAGAGAGAGAGACTCAAATTTCATTTTTTGAATAAAAACCAATCCAAGAGGTCATTCTCCATTGATGGACCTCAAAAGTTTAAAAATTCAAAATACTCAAAACCAAAATCTGAGATCGAAACCCATTGGTTTCCATGAACCCAACAACACAAAAATGCATTCAAAATTCCCTTTCCATAATCCAACGAAAGTTTAGCAACATTTCCCCATATAAACCCATGCTTTTTAAAATATGAAACATACAAATAATATACTCATTCAAATGAAAGTATTTAAAAATGGAGAATGCTTAAAACCACACTACAATCAATTTGCAACAAATTTTAATTCAAGAGATGAAGAAATGAAAAAGATATGAGAAGCCCTACCTCATTTTTCTCCAAAATGAAAATGCAATGAACTCCAAAATACCAAATATTTTTTTACAATTCTTGGACACCATTGAAGGCTTCCCAATTTCTACTCCACTCCAATAAACCTCATTTGAATCCATCCACAAACTAATTCATTCTTCAAAATACAAAAATCAAGCAAGAAGAGGGCTTTTCTCTCTAAAATTTGGTTAAGTTCTATTTATCTGTAAAAAAGAATGTTGCAAAAATAATGAAATGTTATCCCCCCTTCCTAATTTTGGAAAACTCACCCTTTTAAATAAAAAACCTACCTTCATGTTGTAGTGTCATAAAATTGTGACCCTAGCAATTTTAACCACATTTGAGGTCCTCACCTTGGCGACAACATCTTCATTTTCAACTGAGACTTCTCTCTGCATTTTCACCTTGAACCTCTCCTTGTTTAAGCCTCGAGATGGCCTCAAGACCCTATCTAGACCCCAAGATAGGGCAGGAAAAGGGTGTGGCGCCCCTGTCCCCTCCTCTTAGGGTGGCCCCAAGATAGGTCCCTCCGATCCTATTTGCATTTCGGGATTCCAAATCTCCCTGATGTCGGCCTTTGGTGAGATCAATTAATTATCTGAGGCATGTATAAAAGAGAGTTGGTCTTCTCATTTGCAAGAGGGGAAAAGATAGAGGAAATACACGATAAGCGGGGTTCAAGCTTTCAAGTCTTCTTCTTCATGTGTCTTCTTTATTCATCCATTGGAGCAACATTTACAATATTCATTTGCAAGCATGTGTGTGTGTGTTAGGGTTTTGTCATGTTACACACCATTTCATGCAACATTTGTGATTATATTCAAGAAGCAAAACAACCATCATCAACAAATTGTAGATCTACAACGTATACATTTCCATTATTTGCATTCAAGCATTTGCAATTACTTTCTTTCAAGGTTGATTCCTTAGTCGGGGTTTGACTAAGGCAAACCCCTATCCACAACCCCTCTTCCCTTCTTTTCTATGTGTAGGTTACAGGTGCACAACTATATTTTCAGATCTAGATTTCATTTAGAGAAGCGGAAGAACCCTTTTCATTTTGCAGATTTTTCGGAGGACCGTGGACACTTTCAGCATGGTCCCGAAATATTTTCTTCAAATTCACAAGGCATATCCGTATCAGTCTAAATATCTCAGATCCAAAGTTATAGCGCTATCTCAAATCAGTAGCTCCTCATTTCACTCATTTTATGTCTCTTTTCTACATAGTCAACAAGTCAACTTTCTCATTTACAAAAGAGAGTAAATCACACTTCAACCCTTGCAATCCACTTGGAATTCACATCTTTGTTTCCCTTGGATTTGGATCTAGTGGATTCAAGCCCCTCTTTTGAATGTAAATTTCCTCCAAGAGAAAATCATCCTGGTGGCTTCCTTTCTCTCTCTTAGGTGGGGAGTCACTAGGATCCAATTTTCCACTTTACACATGCATTTCATGATTATTCCCTTCGTGCATTTCATGATTATTCTCCTCATGCTTGTTTTTTAGAATTCCTTTCATGCATTGTATGTATGATTATTCCTTTCATGCATTTTATGATTATTCCCTTCATTCATTTTATGATTATTCTCTTCATACATTTTATGAGTATTCCTTTCATGCATTTTATGAGTATTCCTTTCATGCATTTTATGCATGATTACTCCTTTTATTATCACTTTATAATAATATATATCATTTTAAAGAAAACCTTTGTATTATAAATAAAAGGAAATATATAATTTTATATACATTTTCTTATTATTGTTCTTTCTTTCTTTATGTGTATGTGTGTGTGTATGTATATATGTATATATGATGCATATACACATATATATACATATACATATACATATATGTATATGTATGTATATACATTCATATATACATATATGTATATGTATGTATATACATACATACATACATATACATAGATATATATGTATGTATATATATACATACATATATATACATACATATATGTATACATACATACATAAATATATATACATATATATGTATGTATATATATGTGTGTGTGTGTGTATGTATGTATGTATGTATCTATGTATGTATGTATATACATACATATATATATACATACATATATGTATACATACATACATAAATATACATACATACATACATACATACATACATACATGTGTGTGTGTGTGTGTGTGTGTGTGTGTGTGTGTGTGTGTGTGTGTGAGGCCTCACCTCGACTCAGTTTGACATTTAGTGGATTTTATATTTTAGACTATTATGGATACTTTATTTTGATGCATTTTGAGACTTAGAACTTATATGATTTCAGGATATTGGATAACATTGCTATGATTTGATGATTTACTTACATGCTTTATGGGATAGAACACTACATGATTATTAGATAGGATGATAATTGCAATGATAGATGTCGTTATTGAATTTGCAGGACTTTACTCTGAATATAGAACTATGATGTATGTTTAGTTTATGTGAATTGGGATGAAATTGCTTATGTGAAATTTGCTTGATAAAAGATGTATTCAATCTGTGCGGATGGAAATTGTATGCAAGTGATGATGTGCATTGTTATATTATTGAATTATATTATATTTGGATATTTGGAAGTACTAATGTGTAAATTGAGATGCGCAGGAAATTTACCATGTGACCATGGAAAATTACGGAGAATCAAACCTAGACTTATGTATGTTCGTAAGCCAGGGTTTGTCTATTTGGAGAGACAACACCCCGTTTGTGTTGTATTTTATTCGTATCAGTATATGCTGCATGAGTGTTATGTGTTATTTAAATTTATTGTGTAAAAAACCTCAAGAGACAATTTCATGTTCATTTTTGTAAAAGTATTTTATTAGTGTCACTTGGCACATTTGTGGATTTAAATTTAAATATTTTATTTTGTCTCTTGCTGGGAGAGTGTTAATTATAATTAATTATTAAATAAAATAATGTGTTGTCAAAAAGATATTTTGAGAATATAATATTTGGAGTGGTCAACTTATGTTTGACCCGAAAATAAACTTCAGGGGGGTTTAAAATGGGTTAAATGAACACCTAGGGGTAGTTTATTAGGGTTTCCTGAAGCCCATAAGGTATACCTAGGGGTTAGGGGTAATTTTAGGCAAGTTTCTACTTTCTAATGATCTTTTTAACGCTTTAAAAATTGGTTTTTTTGAGTTGAGCGAAAATTGAAAATTGAAGTGAAATCAAATCAAGATATTTTCCTTTTGGGAAGGAAAGTCTTTTTGCATTTTTGCTTTCTTCCTTCTTTTTGGTTTTTTTTAGAATCCTGTGAGAACTCAGAGAGTGAGCTTCTTAAGGAAGATTTTTGGGAATAGCTGGTTAATCACCCACTCTCCATTTTTGGAGACAGAAGAAAATTTGGAAGAAAAATAATGTTATGGGATAAAGAAATTGATTAAGGAAAAAAAAAGAATTGTGGATTGGGCAGCTCTTCTTCAGATATCATCATAACCTTTGGGCAGATTAAGGTTGGTTTTCAATATTTACTTTTAATGTTTTTTTTTCTTGTTTATTTCTGAAAGTTGTTGAATGAGAAAATCTGTATTCTTGAAAATGGATGTTTGAAAATCTTTTGGTGTCTTGTTTTATGAATGAATGTGTTTTGGGAGTTTTCTCAAGATCTCTTACTCTTGGGGGAGAAGAGGATCTTGAGGGTGGTAGCAGTGACAGCCCTCGAGTGAGAGACTCTCTTTTGAGAGCGATCACAAGGGATCTTTGTGTGACCCTTGCTGCATGGCCTGTTTGTGCAATGGGGGTCATAAGGAGGGTTATAAGGCTAGAATGCCTTTGGGGGGCATAAGGATTATTGGGTTGAGATTCTTGATATTTTATTTGTGCCATGAGGTGGCTTCTTGTTATTACATACTTGCAGATTCTCCTCAGGGTATTTGGTCCACTACCACCCTTTGAAAATGTTCACCACCAGAGTGTGGTGCTGTGAAAGCCAGGTTGGGAATGTGTCTGGAATATTTGTATGTTTTGTGTTTCTTTGTGTTTGCCTGTTTGTTACCCGTCTAGGAATTGGTTCTCCGAGCTCGGGGGTGGCTACCAGTTAGCCTAGGCTGGGAGGTGAGCACTCCGTGGTCATTTTTGTGTTTTCTATTATGCAGGAAATTCAGAGGAAAGAGAATAGGAACCATGAAAGAGATACAGAAGATTGTTTAGGAAGATACTTGAGTTCAGTTGCAGTTGTTTGTTTAAAGTTGCTATAGAAATATGCCTCATTCATAGAAAAGAGAAGCAAGTTGTAATTTGTGAAAGTAGACTTGAAGTCTTATTGTTGTGACTATTCAGAGAAAACATTATGTAAATTGGTAGAATATCTTAGAGATGCTTTAAAAAAAAAAAAAAAGCTTGTTATTTCTACTTCTGGTTTATTTGAAAAAAGAAAAGTTAAAAAAGTGTTGCATGCAAGCTTCTTGTATTATGGAAGAAATAAAAGGTCTGTTTTCATTTAGATTTTACCTGTATTTTAAATCGGACAATTTAGAAGTTTATTTAAGCTGAAAGCTTTTAAGTATTTTGAATGGAAAAAAAAAGTTGTTTTATGTGAATATTTTATTTAAAAAAATATATATTAATGGATTTCTTATTTCCAGAAAAAGTATAATGTAACTTTGTAAAATACTTTAAAATGTATTTTTGTTAACATTGATTTAAAAGCTTGTTTTATAGATGAATATATATATATAT
Organism: Cryptomeria japonica; assembly: GCF_030272615.1. NCBI lineage: Eukaryota > Viridiplantae > Streptophyta > Pinopsida > Cupressales > Cupressaceae > Cryptomeria > Cryptomeria japonica. Next base: position 507,744,651 of record NC_081405.1, read on the forward strand.
ATATGATTAAACTTAATGTTATCTTTCCCTTTATTATATTAGCTTAAAATTTTGCATGTAAAAATTCTCTTTCAAAAAAAATATATATATATAAATTTTATTTGGAATTTAGATTTATCTTTTTATCTATGCTTATTAAGTTATGTAAATACCACATATATATATATATATACATATATATAAATATATATATATATATATATATATATATATATATATATATATATTTTAAATGTTATAGTTTTTAAAAAAAAATTTAAGTTTTTGGGTCCCCACGGACTCCACTGTGTGTACGCATAGTGGACGACCGCACGGCGCCCACTGTGTGCACACACAGTGGAGCCGCTTGCGGCTCCCACTGTGTGGGCACACAGTGGACGGCCACGGCCGCCACTGTGTGGCCACACAGTGGTGCCGCGGCGCCCACTGTGCGCTCACACAGTGGCGCGCGCGTGGCCCAAACCTGCCTTGTTCCTCCCGTAACCTGCAAAGAAATTTTCATGGCCGGCCGTAGGGTTTTTGGCCCAGCAAGGAACTTTACCTGTTAAAAAAAAGGGTTAAACCCTAGCCCGAAAGGGGCTAGGGCAGTTTAGCATTTTGAAATTAAAAAAAAAATAAATATGTTATTTGGTTTAGAAAATGTTTTATATAAGAAATTAGAACCCTAATTAGGGTTGGGGGAAAAACATGGTTTTATAATTTGGTAACTATTTTGGTATTCAAATTTAGAATTAAAATATTAATATATAAGTAAAATATATATATAAATATATATGTTTCCATATATATATATATATGGGAATATATATATATGTATATATATGGGAATATATATATATATGTATATATATGTTTTTTTGAGTTTTTTTGAAATAAGAAATTAAATTATAAATATACAAAATATATGCATAATCAATATGTATATATGTACATTTTATATGTACACAATATTGATTTGGGGTAAATTATAAAGAGAAAATTAATTAAATTTGCTAAGACTATATAGTCATAATGGAGGATAAATTAAAATATCTCTCCTAATACTTTTAGTTTGATTAATTTAATAAAGCTATTAACTAAACATCTCTTGGAGATAGAATCTAAACCAGTAGGTTTTCCGCAATTAAAATATAACAAATTATCGAAGCTTAGTTTGTTTCGGAATTAGCCAAAATTTAATAATGAAATTTTCTTTAACGCTTGTCGCAAGAGTGTACTTGTTAATTAAATTAGTATCTTTTTAAAAAAAAATTGTTCTGTTTTTGCCCTAAATTTTGGGCATGACAGTATGTATGTATATATATATATATATATATATATATATATATATATATATATGTATACATACATATATATGTGTGTGTGTGTATATATGATTCATATACACATATATATACATATATATATCTCTGTGTGTGTGTGTATACATATATGTATATGTATATATATGTATATACATATATTTGTGTGTGTGTGTACATATGTATATACATATACATATACATATATATATATGTAGCATCCTAAAATTGCGACACTTGCAATTTCGACTGCATTTCGGTCTTCACGATGGCGACGCAACACGCAACCTGAATGGAGACCCCGAAACCTGATTACGACACTGAAAACTGCATTTTTCAAGTACCCTGGCCTAAACCTCCTTGCACCCTGCTGTCCCGGGAGGTGGGACCAGAGCGCCCAGCGCCCTAGTCCTTGGGTCCTATTTTGGGCCCGGTCTCCTAAGGAGATTGCGGGTCTTTTTGTTTGCAATTTGGAAATTAACTTTCCTGGTCGGCCTAAGGTCGGGAAAATCATTCTATCAGCCCTAAATGACAAGTATATAAACTATATTTTCCTCTCTCATTTGGAGATAACACATATATGATGGAAAAGCGTGGAAACTATACTCAAGCATTCAAGCATTCAAGCATTCAAGCATTCCTTCAAGCAATTGATCATTTCAAGTCTCCATTCAAGGCTAAGTGTTGCATTCAAGACAAGGATTCGACCATTGAAGAGGAGATCACATACTACTACAACATACAACATACAACATCTAAACCTTCGCACATAAGGATACAAACATCCTTAGAACAAGGTATTAGTACTTGTTTTACAGTCATTTACATTTACAGCTCTTGCTCATTTCTTGGTTAATTCCAAAACCGGGGTTTGACCTAAAGGAAAACCCCTAATCCCTAACCCCCCAATCGTCTTCGTTTTTCTGTGTGTAGGTTGCAGGTACGCGGCTGAAATTGAAGATCTGGAATCCTTGTGCAGAGACGAACAGATCCCCCTTCGTTTCGCGGATTTTTCGGAGGACCGTGGCGTCGGGCGCCATCGTCCCGACAACTTTTGCTCAAATTTGCAGGACAGCGCCGTATCGACATTTTACTGCTAATTCCAGGTCCGCAGCTTCATACTGTATTCCTATCTCAGTTTATAAGCGAATCTTTGTCACTTTCTATGCATTCCTAGCTCAATTCTTCTATGCACATTCTTTACAAAAGAGGGTAGCCTTGCTGTCATAACCCTTGAAACTCATTTAGCATCCAATCTTGTATTGCGTGGGATTGGATATTGTGGGTTTCAACCCCTCTTTTGAATGTAAAGTTTATCCCCTAAGTGAAAACCATCAACCCTAGTGAACCTCCCTTCTCTCTCCTTGGAGTTGGAAGAGGGGAGAGCAACTAGGGTTCGATCGCGATTTTCCGCTTTACAATATATATATATATATATATACATCTCTATGTATATACATATACATACATACATACATATATATATATATGTATATGTATATGTATATGTATATATATGTATATGTATATATCTATATATGTATATATGTATATGTGTGTGTATATATATATGTGTGTGTGTGTGTGTGTGTGTGTGTGTATATACATGTATATATGTATACACACACACACACACACACACACACACACACACACA
>NC_081405.1:507750108-507835108 GCF_030272615.1 Cryptomeria japonica
TAGATACCTCTCCACCTCAAGATCAAATAATCCCTCCTTCTCATGATGTTGTTCCACATCAAAATCAAAGTCTACCCTCCACTCCATCCTATGATCCCAATCCATCCCATGATCCTCTTACCCCTCCTCATTCCCTTCGTAATCTCATTTCATCTCAAAATCCAAGTATCCCCTCCACCTCATTGCATGATCCCCTTTCATCTCAAGATCCAATCATCCCTTCCACTCCACCACATGTTCCCATCCCAAGTCAAGATCAAAGTATTCCTTCATATCCATGTCATGATCCTAATCCATCTCATGATCCTAATATTCCTCCTAATCCCACACATGATCCTAATCCTCCACATGTTCCAAATCCTACAGAGGATATTATCACCCCTATCCAAGCTATCCATTTTCCCATACCTATCAACTTGGCTCTTCCACCTTCATCAAATATAGTTTCCTCCAAGAGTTTACAATCCCGTTCACCTTGCCTCCCCCTCAAAAGGGACTCACATCTTGTTTCTAAAATAATAAGTATCCTTTTGGAAAAATAATTTGTCAAAAAATGAATTATTAAGGTAAAGGGTTAGGCCTCCATGAACAAGGCATATTGGAAGCCCTCCAAATCAAATTAAATTAAATTTCATGTGGTCTTGGCTACAAAGCTCATGCTCAAGATATTGGTATATCTTTCGTTCCTCCTAAATCTCAAATCCCTCCATCTATGTTCAAACATTCTCATCCCCCATCTTCCTTGAATCCTTTTTAGGTTATTATGTCTTAAAGTTCACTCCTTCCTCATCCACATCCATTTTAGGATCTTATATTCCAAATCTAAACCCTTCATCCCTTCCATCCATCTTGGGTCCTTACATCCCTCCATCCATCACTTTGTCACCTCAACTGATCCCTCAACAAGATCAACAAAGGCACACATCCTTGAATTTCTTCCAACAATCTCCCTCCATCATCCCATCCATAAAATCTCTAATTAATTTTTCCTCATTAACCCACACAATTGCTATTGGAAGCAATTTGGATTGCAAATAAAAAATGCGTAACTCCAAAAATCCACAAAAATCTAAGGATCAACATGCCATCAAAAAGACATGCTCAAGAAAAGAAAAATATGATCCAAAGAAAAGAAAAATAAAAAAGGACCACAAAGAAAAAATCAAAAACTATGTCGATACCCAAACTACTCATAGAAGGAACGAATCTCAAAGTAAAATAAAAATTGGCATCCAAACTTGCTAATCCAAAATTTCCCTCCACTCATAAGTCATCCAATCCTCCATCTTCACAATCCATTTTGGGTCTTTATGTCCCCATATCCACCATCCCAAGTTTATCATCCCCTTCATCTATTTTGGGTCCCTCATTTCCCAAAATCCACATTTCATCCTCCATCTAGTTGAAAACCCCCTCCTCTATAACTCCACCACCCATAAAGGTCTGTGCCAATGTTGATCTTCCCAACATCCCCATCCATTTATCCACAAGTCTTTCAAAACTCCATCTATTATCCATTGTCCATTTTCCATAATCCAATCCTTTGCATAAATCCTTATCCTCCTCCATCTCCCCATCCATTTCTACCAACATTTATGATCATACCTCCAAAATGCATTGGTCCATTATAGCACATCTTCAAGGGATACCATCAATGGAACTAGATGCTTGAGTCCTCCCTCCGTCTCCCTTTCACACATTCACTATTTTCCACATCCACTTATCCTCATCCTTATCCATCCAAAACATTAAAAAAAAGATTAAAATAATGAAAAAGAAAAAAAAGATAAGAAAAACAAAAGGAAAAAAAAAGTAAATATAAAAAATTCATCCAATGGTGAAAACCGCGTCTTGTGGCGCCTTGGGTAAGTACAATGATGAAAACTTGGTAAACAAGAGTCATACATAATTCCCTCATCCTCTTGCACTCTACACTTGGGGGTAAGCTTCATCAAATACATCCTATCATTCACATCATCCATATTCCTTATCCTATATCCACATCCTATCTAAGTTCATCCTCAACTCCTATCTTTTATCTTGATCTTGCTAGAGGACAAATAATATCTAAGCATGATTTGGGAAACACATGCCTTCATTTCTCCACCATTCACATCCCTTATACACCTTAGCCTTCAATCTCATATATTTTTATCCACCATACTTCCATTCTTAAACCTACTACATGTATTGTGGGACATCGCTCCTTTGCAATGTATTTCTTGGATATGATCCATTCTCTTGTGTTATATCATTTAGTCTTTCATCTCCTATCACAATCCATCTCATTAATCCCTTCATCTCCTATCCAAGAAATGTCTCTATCCATTCCATCCTTTTACTAACCTTTCATTCTCCCTTGTCATTGGTCACGCTCCATTTATCCTATATCCACCATTCAATCACATCATATACAATCATACTCTCCATCGCATCCAATCCTATTCCATCATTAATCCCCTCCCATCTTATCCAATCCATTTGTGATCCCCATCATACTGAGCTTCCTATCTATCTAATCTTTACCCCTGTAAACTCAACTTTTCCCATCTATCTGAGCTTCTATTGACTTGCACGTAATCCACGTATCCATCCATAATGTGTTAAGCAAATCCAAGTATAAATCCTTTCATTTCCAGACCCCGCACAACCAGCATACCTTTTGTCATCTATCAATCTATCCATATCTTCCCCATTGGGGTACATCCTTCCCATGTCTGGCAGTATATCCAAATCCATCATCCTACCCATCAAGATGTATCCTTCCCATGTCTGGCAGCTTATCCAAATCCACATCCTACTCTTGGCAAGAGATGTTTGTTGGTCATGTGATTCATTTGAATGATTGGGCTTTTTGCTTTGATTTTATTGTATGTCCTATAATTATGTCTATTTGGGGCTACCTTGATCATTATATATCTTGGTATGTCTTGGGTTGATGTATATTGGGGCATCTTTTTGTGGTATGGCGTGTCTGACGGTTTCTCTTATACAATCCAATAGTCTCACATTTACACCATCATCGATGTTTTTGAACTCATGTGCATTTAGATAACCTATTGTTTGAGAGTCTAGTCCATGCATAGGATATTCACATTGTATCCAGACTTTTATAGTCAATGGTGTAGATAATCCATCGCAATATCAAAAATAAGTTTTCTCTCCACATTTTACACTACGAATCCCATCCATCCATTCATCTCCTTCATCATATCCATCCATTTGTCCTAAGAATCTAATTTATTCATTTATCCACCCCTTCATCATCCTTATCCTTTTCACAACCTTAATTATCTAGTCCTCTAATCCATTTTGAGACCACACTCATTTTCTTGGTGTTATCCTTTTGGTGGAATTGATTATGTGTTGCATTGATGTTTTGTCATTGATGCCAACACTAGCTATTTGGATGCTTTACCGGCACCCTTCTGGTCCCGGTAGGTTGAGTGGTTTCTGGTTGATCTGGATCTGGCATGATCTGGTAGGCTCTGGTATAACTTGGTGATGGAATTGGCTTTTTCATGATACTCATGCTCATATTTGGTCAGTTGGTTTTGGTCTAGTGATCGGATGCTATCCTACTTGCTTAGAAGCTTGGCTTCTAGTTCCGGCAAGGGTTTCACCGGCAAAGCTTTTGATGAAGATCTTTGTTGAATTGCATAAGTGGTGTTGGTGCATCTTCTGAAGGATTTTTAGGATGTTGCTGGTGATCATGTTTGATACTTGGCGGATGGAGATCATTGTTGAATCCTGTGGACCTATATTGGGTCTCGGTTGATCTAGGTTATTGACTGGCTTTAATGTAACGTGTGGACTGGACCACTAGATGTATTTTTGGGCTATCTTATGTGTTGGATATTATTTGTTTGGTCTAAATCCGACATGGTTTGTAATTATGTAATTGGTTTATTGTTTGGTGGTCGACCTGATTGTTTATGGTCGAGGGTTTGTATATATAGATGTAAGATCTCATTGTAGATCATCATGATTATTGTTAGAGGTCATGGTCAAGGAATGTAATGTGCGAATAATGTAATATCATTCAGGAAGAGGATTTGGTTGATCATTGGAGATCGAATTGTGTTTATGTAAGAGGATTTAGTCCTCCGGTATTGAGCTTAACTAGAATTGTACTCAGGCATAGGAGATGCTATCTTTTATAGTTAAACTCTTCTCCAGATTGTAGTTTGTATTTATATGTAGTCAGTGAGGCAGTGAACTCTTGGCTATTGGCCTTCCTACAAGTGTAGGCCCCTCAATTGTAATTCACATATTTACCGCAGAAGTATTATCTGACTGTGGGTAGGCTTCCCACCGTGGTTTTTCCCTTTACCAAGTTTTCCATGTATAAATCTTGGTGTTGTGTGGATGGCTTTTATTTTGTGATTATTGTTTATGCGTAATTGGTTTAACTGCTATTCCATTATTAATGTTTTGGGTTCTGGTATTAAAGTTTAATTGCTAATGGTTCTGGTAATCTATGACAACTGATTCACCCCCCCCCTCTCAGTTGTCTTCCGATTATTTGAACTGTCTAACAATTGGTATCAAAGCCTTGGTCCTCTCTGCAAAAATCTTAACCACTTGAGGAATATCCTATGGTGACTAACAGTTCAAGTTCATCCAATTCTTCTGGAGCTATCTTTAGGAGGGATATTCTGATGCTTGATGGATAAAATTACACAATATGGAAGATTCGGATGGAGACTCATCTGAGATGTCTTGGCAATGAGATGTGGGAGATAATCTGGGACCTAGCAATCCTCCTCCAGCAAACTTGGACAAGGAGCTTGAGAATGATTGCAGAGCAAGAGAATCCCTCTTGTGTGCACTTTTTGATCAACAGATAATGGGATTAACCAACAAATCATCTAGAAATGCTATATGGGATAAGTTGGAGACTCTTAATGAAGGTGACCCTACAGTGAAGATTTCTAAACTTGATGGTTATCGGGTGAGATATGAAAACCTGAAGATGGAAGAAGATGAAAGGATTACTGCATTCATGGAAAAGCCAAATGAGATTGTTATGGGAATTCAATGTTGTGGTGGAACTCTGAGCGAAGATGAAATTATTTCTAAATTCTTGAGAGCCCTACCACCAGCTTATAAAATAAAGGCTATGCTATTAACGAGTTGATAACAATGGCTAATACATCTATCAATAGAGATACTTTGGTTGGGAAACTATCTCTTTTGAGCTTGAAGAATTTGGACCTTTTGGAGCTATGAAGACTGAACCTTCTTTTCATGCATCATCTACAACCGGTAAGCAATACTAGAAATCTTTGTCTGCAAATGAATTAGAAAATATGAAGAGAGAAGATGATGAGTTTGAGAAACTTGAAGCACTATTTGCTAGAAGAGTGCCTAAAGGACCGGTAGGGAGTAAGTATGAAGGAAAAGCACCTTTTAAATGTTTTGCATGTAATAATATTGGTCATTTTGCATCTAGATGTTCTGAAAGGAATTAGAGATTTGAAGAAAGAGTTAGAAGATCATTTAAACATAACTATGGATATCAGAACAAGTATAAGTACAGGAAAAATAGAGACAAATCATGCTACATAGTAGATGAGGAAGGCATTACTGAAGACTTTGCTAGTGGTTCCAGAAATGGAAAGGAATGGGTGTTCCTAGCTATCAAGGAAGATCATCTAGCACTGGAAGTGAATGTACCTGAAGAGAAGGCACTTGTTTCTAAAATTGAAGACAAGGATGAATGGGTAATTGATAGCGGTTGTTCACATCATATGACTGGTGATAAAGGGAAGTTTCTATCTTTGCAAGAATTTGATGGCAGTCTAGTTAGATTTGGAGATGACAAAGCATGTATGATCAAAGGAAAAGGAACTATATCATTGGATGGTAAGAACAATACTGACAATGTCTATTATGTTGAAGGTTTAAGGTATAATCTTTTGAGTGTAGGACAATTGGTAGATAAGGGATTTCAATTACAGTTCAAGGATGGAAAATGCAAAATCATTAACAGATCTAGTTTGGAGATTACAGCTGGTACATAGACAAAAGGTAATATATTTCATTTGAACTTCGGTGAGAAGACATGTTTGATTACACAGATTGATGAGAGTTGGCTATGGCATAAAAGGTTGTGTCATGTGAATTTTGATTGCATTGTGAAGATCAGTTCAACTAAGGCAGTTAGGGATATACCTAAGATTATGAAGCCCTATAATCTGGTATGTAAAGAATATCAAATGGGTAAATAGGTCAGAACCTCTTTTAGGAGTATACAAGATAAATTAAATGATGTTCTTGATCTTATTCATACTGATTTGTGTGCCCCTGCTAGAGTTAAAAGTTTTCAAGGTGATAGATATTTCATGCTAATCATTGATGATTATTCTAGAATGACATGGGTTACTTTTCTTAAGGAAAAGTCTGAAGCATTTGAAAATTTTAAAATCCTTAAGGCTAAAGTGGAAACTGAGACAAGATTGAAGATTAAATGTTTGAGTTCAGATCATGGTGGAGGATTCACATCCGGTGAGTTTAATAACTTTTGTGAGAAGCATGGTATAAGAAGACAATTGTATGCTCCCCGAACACCTCAGCAGAATGGAATTGTGGAAAGGAAAAATAGAACTATCTTGGATGTTGCTAGAACAATGATGATGGAAGCTATTCTACCTCATATCTACTAGAGAGAAGCAGTGAGCATAGCGGTTTATACATTCAACATAGTACATATCAAAGGAGAATCTGGTAGAACACCTTATGAATTATGGTTTGGCAATACACTTACAGTTAAGTATTTCAGAATTTTTGGTAGTAAATGTTATATCAAGAGATATGATATCATTGGGAAATTTGATCCTTGATGTGATGAAGGCATATTTCTTGTTTATTCTAATGAAAGCAAAGCATATAGATTTTATAACAAGAGATTGCAGAGAATTGTGGAGATTGCTAATGTCAAAGTAGATGAGCTAAACAGAAGTCAAATCAGAGTTTATGAGAAGGAATCAGCAATGGAAATGATTATATTTGAACCGGTAGCACCTTTACCGAAACAGAGTGTTGAACCAATTACTCCGGCAGTATCAGATAATTTTACAGTAACTGAAGAACAGGGAAGAGGAACAGAAAGTCAGAAGACTCCTAGATATGTGAGATTGAATCATTCAGAAGATCAGATCATTGGGGATAAGAGCAATGGAGTGATGACAAAAAGAAGACTAGAAACTAATGAGGTATGTTTAATTTCACAAGTTGAACCGGTATCAGTAATTGAGGCATGTAAAGATTAATATTGGTTGAAAGCTATGGAAGAAGAATTAGATCCGATTCAGAAAAATAACACATGGACGTTGGTTCCCCGGCCTAAAAATAAAAATGTTATTGGAACTAAATGGGTTTTTAGGAATAAATTGAATGAGGATGGTCAAGTTATAAGGAATAAGGCTAGATTGGTTTGTAAAGGATATTCTCAGAAGGAAGGAATTGATTATGGAGAGACTTTTGCACCTGTAGCTAGGATTGAAGTTGTAAGATTATTTCTTGCCTATGTTGCTTATAAAAACTACAAGGTTTATCAGATGGATGTTAAATGTGCATTTTTTAATGGGGATCTTGATGAGGAAGTTTATATTGAGAAACCTGATGGTTTTTCACTATCAGATGATACAAATATGGTTTGTAGGTTAAGGAAAGCTTTATATGGGTTGAAACAAACACCTAGAGCTTGGTATGCAAGATTGGATAAATATTTTGAAGCTTAGTTTTACTAAGGGCAGTGTTGATAGTAATTTATATTATAAAATCATTGATGATGATATATTGATTATTGAAGTATTTGTTGATTACATTATTTTTGGAGGTGAAGATAAGTTATGCATAGAATTTTCTAAGAATATGGAGAAAGAATTTGAGATGTCTATGATTGGTGAGATGAAATTTTTCTTAGGTTTGCAGATTACTCAAACTGACAAAGGTATTTTCATCTGTCAAACTAAATATGCTAAGAAATTGTTGAAGAAATTTGGTATGGGAGATTCTAAGCCGGTAAGTACTCCTATGGTTACAAGTGAGAAATTGACAAGAAAAGATGGTTTTGCACCGGTAAATCCTATAAGATACAAATCTATGATTGGAGGTCTGCTTTATTTGACTTAGACTAGGCCTGACATTATGAATGTTGTTTGTATTGTTTCAAGATTTCAGAGTGATCCTAGAGAAAATCATGAGATTGCGGTGACAAGGATTTTTAGATACTTGCAAGGTACATCAGAATATGTCTTGTGGTACCCTAAGGATGATAACTTTACTGTATGTACATATACAGATGTTGATTGGGTTGGAGATGTTGATGACTGGAAGAGTACTTCCAGTGGAGCTTTCTTTCTTGTAAAGAATTCAGTTTCATGGATGAGCAAGAAACAGTCGTGTACTTCTTTATCTGTTGTTGAAGTTGAGTATGTTGTTAATTCTACTAACTGTACACAAGTTTTATGGATGACGCAAATTTTGAAGGATATAAAGGTGGATTGTGAGGCATTGGTAGTTATTCATTGTGATAACTCTACTGCTATTGATATATCAAAGAATCTGGTATTTCATTCTAAAACAAAGCACATATCTATCAAGTATAACTTTTTGAAGGAAAAGGTGGAAGCAAATGAAGTAAGACTAGTTTATGTGAACACTAAAGAGAAGATTGCAAATGTTTTCACTAAACCTTTTCCCAAGGAATCATTTGAGTACTTGAGAGACAAATTGGGAGTTTCTGCCCCTCCGGCAGAGACTTGATTGATGCGGTTTGGCATCAGTCTGGCATGCATTATCAGAGATACTATTCATTCTGAAATGGATGTGGGATGCTACTGCTCAGGGGGAGTAGTCAACTTTATGACTCAGTGGTTTATATTTTTGCTTTTATATTTTTGTCAAATTTATGGCATTGATGTCAAAGGGGGAGTGATATTGATGTGAAAAAAGAAAAAGAAAGTGAAAAAGAAATAGAAAGGGGGAGAGACATTGATAGGGGAGAAATTCAGAGCCTTATAGAGATATTATTTACAGAGGGAGTTTGGTATTTATTTTAGAGTTGTATGTGAGATATTTTTGGTTGTCTTCCATTGGGGGAGACTTGTTTGGCATTTCTTGGTACTTAGATGTTTTTCACATCTAGTGTTGCCATCAATGCCAAGGGGGAGATTGTTGGCCATTTGGTGGAATTGATTATGTGTTGCATTGATGTTTTTTCATTGATGCCAACACTAGTTGTTTGGATGCTTTATCGGCACCCTTCTAGTCTCGGTAGGTTGAGTGGTTTCTAGTTGATCTGGATCCGGCATGATCCAGTAGGCTCTGGTATAACTTGGCGATGGAATTGTCTTGTTCATGATACTCATGCTCATATTTGGTCAATTGGTTTTGGTCTGATGATCGGATGCTATCCTGCTTGCTTAGAAGATTGGCTTTTGGTTTCGGCGTGGGTTTCACCGATAGAGCTTTTGATGAAGATCTTTGTTGAATTACATAAGTGGTGTTGGTGCAGCTTCTGGAGGAGTTTTAGGATTCTGTTGGTGATCATGTTCGAGACTTGATGGATAGAGATCATTGTTGAAGCGTGTGGACCTATATTGGGTTCCAGTTGATCTAGGTTATGGAGCGGCTTTAATGTAACGTGTGGATTGGACCTCTCGATGTATTTCTGGGATGTCTTATATGTTGGATATTATTTGTTTGGTCTAAATCCGACATGGTTTGTAATTATGTAATTGGTTTATTATCAAGTGGTCAACCTAATTGTTTATGGTCAAGGGTTTGTATATATAGATGTAAGATCTCATTGTAGATCATCATGGTTATTGTTAGAGGTCATGGTAAAGGATGTAATGGAATAATGTAATATCATTCAAGTAGAGGATTTGGTTGATCATTGGAGATCAAATTGGGTTATGTAAGAGGATTTAGTCCTCCGGTATTGAGCTTAACTGAAACTCTACTCAAGCATAGGTGATGCTATCTTTTGTAGTTCAACTCTTCTCCGAATTGTAGTCTGGATTTATATGTAGTAAGTGAGGCTCATTTTGTGATGAGCAGTGTGCTCTAGGTTGTTGGCCTTCCTGCAAGTGTAGGCCCCTCAATTGTAATTCGCATACTTACTGCAAAAGTATTATCTGTCCGTGGGTAGGCTTCCCACCATGGTTTTTCCCTTTACCGGGTTTTCCACGTATAAATCTTGGTGTTGTGTGGATGGCTTTTATTCTGTGATTATTATGTATGCTTAATTGGTTTAACAACTATTCTGGTATTAATGTTTTGGGTTCCGGTATTAAATTTTAATTACTAATGGTTCTGGTAATCTGTGACAATTGATTCACCCCCCCCCTCTCAGTTGTCTTTCGATTATTTGAACTATCTAACACATGGAACTCATAACACTGGGCAAAAGCATGAAGTTGTGTCGCACTTGGGGCTAACTGAGGGTAGTTCAGCTGGATTGAGTTCTGTTAAATTGAGTCTAGCCGGACTCAGTCTGGCTAGACTACCACCCTACCACATGGTGCCCTGTGTCACTGGCATCGTGCTTAAATGGCACCAAGAGTTCAGTCGAACTTAGTTCGGTCAGACTCTTTGTGCCATTTAGGCACTTTTTGTAGTTGATTGAGCTCAAATTCTTTTAAAAAATTCAAAATAGTTCGGTCGAACTCAGTTCGACCAGATTGAGTCCAGTCGGACTAAGTTCGACAGAACTCCCCTATGTGGCAGTCAAATCACCTAATTTGTCTGTATTTCTGAAAATTTTCACTTCCGCTCAATTTTTCTTCAGGTAGAATATATTTTTACAAAAATCAAAAAATAGCCTTTTGTAGAGCTCGAAATCATGAAACTAGACATATAATTTTTTTAGTATTTTGATTAATTTCAATATTTTTTATTAATTAAACATTGCGAGTGGGTTTTTTAAGTTCAAAAAGAAGTTGATTAAAATTTTAAAAATATATATTAAGTGATATTAAAAAAGATTTAAAAATATATTTTTCACTAGATGAGAGAATCTTCTCCAAAAGGGTATTTTTTTTTTTATAATCATAAATTTAGTAGACAAAAGGTGACACTAAATGAAAACTACCAAATTCAACTATGTTGGACTTAAAAATATTAAATTATGAGAAAAATATACATCTAAATTATAAAAAAAAATGAAAACTGGATATATATGTCCTCTATTTGGAAAATTAAAATCAACAAAAAATAAGTTCATTTTCATTTTGTTTGGTGACGCCAACTAGAACCCCTGATTTTCAGCATTCTTCAACAATAAAAAATATATCTTTGAATATATAAAACAAATGTCAAAAAAAATTTAAAAAAAATTTAAAAATAACAGACATAAATTTCATTAATATTTCTATATTTGATCAATTTACATCATTTTGAAATTTAATTTAGAAATGTAACTTTTATGTGGTTGAAGTTAAATAGTTTTAGTTGTGTTGGTCACTTCCTTTATAAAAGTGTGCAACAGCATTGTGTTTTTACCCCACTATCTCCTCGTCATCCTTCCTAACCCACCTATGACTAGGGCATCATGCTACTAGTCCTTATCCTTTCAATCCACTGTGTTTTATTCTTCTTTGATATAATATCATTTCATGATGTCATATCAAAGAGGGGCAAAATGTAGACGCCTAAAATTAATTAAATTAATATTTAATTAATTTAGTCTTTCTGCATAATTATTTACATTAATTGTGTCAGTCCTCCTCCTTCTTAAAATTAATTAAATTATATTTTAATTAATTTTATCACCTTAGCCTTATAATTAATTTATCAAAATTAATGATATCCAATTCTGCAAAAAAATATTTCAATTCTCAACCTTAGCCAATATCTTCAATATTCTCATCTAATCCTAATTAGTTAATTATTCCCAATCAATTAACTAATATCCCTTGATTCCTATTAATAATCCTCTTAATTCCCATCACTTAGCTTAATTAATTCTAGTCTAATCATTATTAGCATTTCCTCCAATTTTATATTCTCCCACTCATTCTCTCTCCCCATGTCTCATCCTCCTTACTTGTTGACTTGCACCCTAATCCCTCATCAACTCACCCTCCTAATCATTTGCACATCCCTAATCACCTTGATTAGGTATGGGTCAACTATTTGCCATAAAAGGCTTTCCCATCCCATCCTCCAAACCTTAAATACCACCAACTTTGGCTCTTCAAAGGAATTTCAAATTCCTTGAATCTCCCTATGCTCCCTCTTCCCAAGGAATTTTTAATTCCTTCATTGTTATTCTTCCCACACATCCTCTTATTTTGGAGTTTTTAATTCCTCTTGTCCTCTCCCAAGGAATTTTATATTCCTTTTCTCTCTTTCCAAGGTACTTGGGGAACTCTTCACCATGTACTTGAGAAGTGTGGAAACAAGAAATGCCTTTATGGCAAATCTCTTGGATCTCCCTTTTTGTCTTCTCAATCTTCTCCAACCTTCTTTCAATCCTAGCCCTTCATTCATCTTTGATCCTAGCCATCCATTTTGAACCCCTCCAATCTATAAATTGGAGTCTTCATTCCTCAGAAATCATTCACCTTTTGAGTATTGTCATTTTGTCATTTTGAGCAACAAATCCATCCATTACATCCTCACTATGCCAAAATCTTGTCTCGCATAAGCCAATTTCATCCATTCCAACATCATCATCCTAATCAATTGTTGTGTAGTGGAGAGATATCCACATCCCTCAATCACAAGGAGCAAATTAAGTGAAAGTCTTGGGTGCATACTTTCACTTCTCGCTCAATCGGAGAAGGTGAAGAATCAAGGGTGAAACAACTTCATTTTGTGTGTTTTATGCTTTAGTTTACTTATTTAATATTGCATGCTTGTTATTTTTCTAACCCTGATTTACTCACTCTCAATAAAATATCATTCTCAACACCCTCACATCAAAGTAAACTAATTCTTTACGCATTACATTAATTGATACAACAACAAAATTATCAAGAGAGGGAGAAATTGAGAGATGTTTTTGTAGACACCTAAAAATGTCTCGCCAATCATATACTAATTAATCATCCTATTAGTTAAATAATTATTTAATTATTTAATTAAGCTAATTAATTCTTCTAAATAATTCAATCATCACCTTCAAACATTGCTAATTATTCAATTTCCAATTCTTCATCAATTAATCATTTAACCTTTCTTAAATATTTAATTAATTATGATTTATTCCTTAATTAAATAATCCTTATTATTTAATTAATCCCATTTCTAATCATTAAATAGTTTCATTTAAATTATTTATTTAATTAATTAATTTATTCTTCTAATTCCCCGAATTCAAATCTCAACTAATTTCATCTAATTTCAAATTCCTAAATTTGAATTTCATCAACTTTCAATTGAATTTGCATTTCAATTTCATCATTCAAAAATCAAAATTCAAATTCAAATCAAAATGAAATTGAATTTCAATTCAAAAGTCCTACAGCACATGTTGAAAATCAGGACTGATCAATCAAAACAGTTAACTAACCAGTTAACTCTTTGATCTCCCCTTTTCACTCTCAGACACCTTTTTCTAACAAATCAATCTATTTAGTCTTCTCTCAATCAATATAATTAACTAGCCAATCTATCTGGTTGACTAATCAATCAATTGAGTGATCTTTCCAATCTATCATGTTAACAGATCAATCAATCTACTTAACAGATCAATCAAAATGAGTTGACTAATCAGTCAAATTAGTTCAACTATCAATCAACACTTCAGTTCTATTTCTCACCCAATTTGTCTCAAAATTCTATAAAAGCAACCTCATTTCTCCAGTTTTGAAAATCACAATCTTCGAAATTATTGCATCTAATCTATGCAAGAATCTTAGTGCAATATCTGAGAGCCACACACAACACAATTTTGGAGAAGGACAATGGAAGCCATGATGCAAAATATGGAGTTTTATATAGTTTGATAATTCAATTTGCATCTATTTCATTGATTTATGTTTAGGATTTGCTAGATTAGTTTAGGAATCTGTGATTTTCCTATTAGTCTAATTAGCTCTATTTCCCCTAATGATTTTAAGCATGAAAACAGTTTTTATAGATTGAACCAATGTCTAACTCTATGTTTAGATTGAGCATTCATATATTGTCATGTACCATTTTTAATTAATTTAATTTCATGGATAAATCATTCAATTCAAATGAGATGATGTATTTCTTTAAGGCCTTTAGGGCCAACCCTGTTATAAAACTTGTAATGTTTAAATTTGGGTCATTGTGCCCATTTAGAATCAGTTTGACGGTTTTGAAGAGTTTTCGGTTTTTTTCCCCACCAAATGAGGTATGGGATTACAAGCTCCCAATTTTGGGTTGCAACATATAAAAGCAATATTTTCATTTGAGAAATCATCTCATCTTATGCCATTCATCTATTAAATAACTTTGTGTTCAAGTTACTTTTGTTGATGAAAACACACAAGAGATGACAGACAGTGGATGAAAACCCATTTGTTGCAAGTATTAGAGGATGAAACTCCTTTCGTACATGAGGGTGATCTCATTTAGAGGTCACAACAAAGCTTCAAGGAGTAATTTAGTTCTAGTTGATTTTATGTGTGTTTGTAGGATCAAAGTTATTGTTTGTGTCACCAGTTTACTTTAAGGTTTGTTTCTATTCATGATATTGTAATGATTTTCATAACAATCATATATAATCCAAAAATTATATTCATATCATTAGATTGAATTTCAATCCTTTCAGAGTCATTTGGTGTAATTTTGATGTTGACTAGTTGTTAGTTTATGTTGCAATTTTGCTAAGTTATATGGAATTAGTGAGGTTTAATTAATGCAAATTTTATCTCAACCTAGATTCCTGAATATTGGTAAATTTGATGACATTTGTGGATATTTCAATTTATGTTGGAAGTAATTACATGTATGTTGAATATCATAATTTGCATTAGATCTTGTTGTAATTTATTAATTTATTATAGTGGTATCAAATTATAGTGGTATCAAAGCTAAGATATTGCTAGTCTTTAGGGTAGATTTTTTTGTTGATGGTTTCTTTACAAAGACTAGTACATGAAAAGATAGCAGAAATTATTAGAACAAAACCCTAGTGACACAAATAAAAAGTCAAAAGAATAAAGAAGGCTTAGCATTGAAGATAGAGAGAAGATCCTCCAAGAAAATATAATCAAAATGAATGGGGCAAGATGTATTGATTTCTCGAATGGTGAGAATATTAGAAACTCAAAGGAATTGAAGTATGTGCAATTAAATAGAGCGACTAAGGGTGAAGGAAGCACATCAAATTATGTTAGATCTATGAGGAATTTCATTTCAAACCCTTCAAAGCTAATATTTATAAGAAAGGAAATAATTGAATAAGAAACTCATGGAGATCCTTATAGAAATGATCTTAAAAGAATAATTTAAGAATACAACACGCTAAGGCCTTTAAACCCAATGCATCACTTGTCACTTATTTGGAAATCTTGGATAAGAGGGCTCCAAGAAGACCATCATAATGACCACTTAAACAATGAGAAGAGGTCTTTACAAGAGGATTGTAAAATTGAGTGCACCAATGTTTAATGGAAGTAATAAATTTTGGCATGAGCTTGCCTACAACGCTACAAGCATTCTTTACTCTCAACCCCATGGAAGAAGATGCTATTCCATTTGCTACTTTACATTTGAATAGGGTTACTTGTGATTGGTGGCATAATGGATTAATTACACAAGTTCATGATCATGTCAAGATATTTGATAAATTTAGTCAAAGAATTTTGGATCATTTTGGAATGATGAAGATGAATACTTTAGAGAGCTTACAACCATTAAACAACATCATACATTGGAAGCATATGTGTCTAAATAAAGTGGTACATGAAAACATGCTTGGACAATTAAAAAACACACACCTTGAAACTTATGTCACTATATGGATTTATGAAGATATGCTAGAGATGCCTTTTCTTTAAAGGAACTTGTGGGTACTACAAAAATTTAATATTTCCTTATTTTAGTCCATAGGACATTTAGAATCTTAGAGTAGGTTGATGTAAAACTTAAATTTAATACTTTTGCCCATGTTGTTGGGCTAGAAAAACTATTTTTTGGGCTACTCTCATTAAATAGATAGAGCAAATACTTTGTAGTGGTTGCAAACCCTTTGATTTTACAAAATTTTAGACTTCTTGCTTATTTGTCTTCTAGATTCTAAAGTTTTCTAAACATGGGCTATGTTTTTTATTAAAAAAGCAGCGTTAACTAGGGCGTTGACCGTTAACAAAGATAGAGACTATCAAAAAAAAGAAAAGCCTGCAGGTAGGAAAAACAACACATCGGAGCAAGCTCAGGACCAAAAAGGTCGAACAAAGGG
This sequence comes from Cryptomeria japonica, assembly GCF_030272615.1. NCBI lineage: Eukaryota > Viridiplantae > Streptophyta > Pinopsida > Cupressales > Cupressaceae > Cryptomeria > Cryptomeria japonica. Next base: position 507,766,499 of record NC_081405.1, read on the forward strand.
AAATTGTCCAACCTTCAACAACTCAAACCCAACTCAGGGAGGGGTGTGGACACCCAATCCATGGGAGGGTGGGGAGGACTTCCCTTTCCGCCAACAACAAACAACAATCTAGGCGATACTACACTCGAGGCCATCAAGGGAATGACCAAGCGAAAAGGATCCTTCTTGTAAACCATTAGTAAAGCCACTGTCATTAGGAATATTCAAAAAACAATCGGGCGGGGAAGACCCCGTAGAGACACTACCAAATTGTTGTTGCAGAACAATAGCAGAACGTTGTTGTAGAACAGCAGCAAGAGAAAAATCTCCAGGAGAAGAGCGAAGCAACGGCGCAGGAGCAATAGATGTAGGAGCCAAGGGAACATAAGAGTCCACGGTAGCGTTAGTATCAGCAAAGGCTTCATCAGTAGTAAGGGGAACCTCATCTTGAGAGGATTCAACTGAAATAGAGTCTGAAGCATTAATAGTCAAGTGATATTCAGTAGCACCCTTCCACCAAGTAGCAGCACCTCTATGACAAGAGAGAGAACAGTCTGAAGCTAAGTGACCCATTGAGAAGCACCTTCGACAGCGAAAGGGGAGGCCCTCATAATCCAGCAGCTGAGTCCAAGGCCTCTCCCCAACCATAAGAACCACATCCCTAGGGAGGGCCAGATATATGTCGACATCAATTAATAGACGAGAAAAGGTAGAATGACCCATGGAGAACGTGGCATCATCAACCTTCAAGAAGCTGCCAATGGAGTTACTGATGGCCCCAAAACAAGAAGGCTCCTAGAAATAAAGAGGGGGATTGGGGAGGCGGACCCAAACCGGACGAACAGAGAGAGATTCAGTAAGGGGGTTGAAGGAAGAAGTCCAAGGCTTAAAAGAGAGGGAGAGATCCCCCCAAGTCCACAACTTTCCCAGAACCAAATCATGATCAAGAGTAGAGGTAAAAGAAGCAATGAAAAAGCCTGTAGCACAAGGGAAAAGATCAATGCCATGAGCAACTAAACACTTCCAAGAATCACTCACCCAATGATGAAGGTTCGAAAGAGAAGGCCAAAACCCAACAAATCTGCAGACCAAAGCACTGCATTGATAGAAATCAACATTCTCCACAACCTCTCGGCCACATACCACAACAGGGGAAGTCTTAGAATAATGAAGAGGATGAACCCCCTTGGAAGGATGGGCAGCAGATCCGGCCACACGAGAAAAGCTACGATTCCCAGCAAAAGGAGGTTTGGGCTTAGCACCCACGGGAGGGATAATAGGGAACTTGGCACTAGCAAAACCAACCCTGGCCTCAACACCAAAGGAAGGAGCTTCGCCAATAACAAGAACATAAGGATGACCCCCCGGACCATTAGCATCACCAATAGGAGTCGTAGTAAGAGGAGTTGAAGTAGTCGCAACACCAAATGGAAGGGTTTCAACAGAGAAACCGTCCACAATATGGGGAGCAGCATCACCCAACCCTCAACAGGTGCATCACTCTCGTAATGGATAATGCCCACAAAGCTAAGTGCAAGCTTAGTTGCAAGCAGGGAGGGGTCTGCAACGGACAGAATGCGCGGAGCAAGAGAAAGCATTTCAAAAAAAATCTGGTAGATTGTTGTTGCACCTATCAAGTTTAAACATAGGCTATGTTATTCAAATAAATCTTTTTACTTCACTTGAAGAATGATGAATTCCAATAGGAACTTCATGAAATATCTCAAGAATTAGGCGTTCTAAGGATTATATACTCTTGATTACACATGTATATGATATCTATCTACATCATATTTCATTTTTTATTGTCCTCAAACTCTTATACCATTCATATCTACATGGTAGTTTATAAACTAGCCAAATAAGGATTGGTTTCATATCTACATGGTTGTTTATAAACTAGACAAATTTATCATTGCCATGCAATAGGCTTGTTTTCTTTTTTCAAGCCCTTGTTTATTTTGCAACTTTATATACTTTTGATTAGAATAAGAATAGTTTTAAGACAAAAGTTGTAATTTGTTATTATGCTTTGAAATACATGACCATTCTAGGATTCACATGCATCTTAAAATGGGGGTAAAATGTAATAGTGAAATTGCATAATCGTGTAATTTCCCATTTAGTTATGTACCCAATTTAAGTAAATGTCTTAATATATTTGCATAATGACAAATGGAACGATCTTGGGTGAAGTTAGGTCCCTTTCCTTGTCCTTGTACCCATTCATTTACATATATTCATGTTATGCCTAGCATATCTATTTCCCTATTAGTCTCCTTGAGTCTAAATGTGGGCCCCCTTTTTCTTTTTTTGGGTCCTTTTGGTTTTTACCTCGGAACTCCGGAATCCCAGAGTCCCGAGGTCCCTTTTTTGGTTTTTACCTCAGAACTCTGGAACCCCAGAGTCCCGAGGTCTTTTTTTGTTTTAACCTCGGAACTCCGAAGTCCCGGAGTCCCAAGGTCCATTTTGTTTATGACCTCGGTGTTCCGGACTCTCGGAGTCCTGAGGTCATTTTGTTTTTTACCTTGGTATTTCGGAGTCTCGGAGTCCCGAGGTCATCTTTTTCTTGCCTGCTTTGGAACCTCGGACCCCCGGAGTTCCAGGGTAGGGTGTTTTCTTTTGAGCTCAAAATCTCGGGACCCCAAAGTCCTGAGGTTGTGTTTAGGGCTTTCGTACGGACGAGTTCGGGGAGCTATAAATAAGATGATGGAATTTTAAAAAATTCATTTTGTGCATTCAGAGCTGCTCCTCCCTAGCTCCAAGTTGCGAGCTTTCGAACCTCTGAGCTTTCCTTGGCGTTTTCAGGCATTTCAATTCACCAGGTTGGTGAATATTCTTACCCTTGTTGTAATTTCTAGGTTAGATTTCCTTTCCTTTCTTTTTTGTTTGTTTTTCTTTCATCTTCGTGTGCCTTCATTTTTGTTGTGTGCCCTGGTTTTGAGCCTAGAATCCCGAATCCCTGGAGTTCCGGGTGGCCCCATTCCATGAGCCCAGAACCCCGAATCCCCGAAGTTTCGGGTGGCCTCATTCCATGAGACTAGAACCCCGGATCCCTAGAGTTCTGGGTGGCCCCATTCCATGAGCCCGGAACCCCGGAGTTCCAAGTGGCCCCATTCCATGAGCCCGGAGCCCTGGAGTTCCAGGATTACATTTTGCATACACCTAACCTCGGAACCCCGAAGATCCGAGGCTTCTCCACTTGTGCTTAGCCTGGGACCCTGGGACCCCGTAGTCCCGAAATAAATCAAATTTTATGACTAATATTGAAGACTAAATATTTGAGTTTTGTTTGCAGGTTCGAGTGGTTAGATGGACTCATCCTCCAGCAAAAGAGGCAAAGAAATTGATAGACTCCCAGCCACCATGAAGTATCATTATCAGGGACAGGTATACGTTTCAAAGCTGGAAGATCAAGTCAGATGGGTCACAAATACTAAAATAGGACACATAGAAATTGAGGATATTAACACTTAGTTGGACAAACCTAGTCTGGAGGCCCTCCATCAAAGAATCAAGAGGTCCGGCCTAGTTGAAGCCACTGTTTTCCCACAGTCAATACAGGCACTAGAGTTCATGATGGCCATTGACCCAATCTATAACCTAGAAACTAGAAAGTGTATAGATGCACAAGGAAAGACAGTCATAGACTTGTCTCCAGATATGCTTGGATTTGTCTTTGGAATCCCAACCAGAGAGGAAGTACTTCTACTGACCGAAGAAGAGGCCTTGAAGGCATGGAATGACAAAACATCAGCTAGTAAGAGGCACATGAATCAAACTGACTAGAAGAAGAAATAAAGACAGGTCTCAAGGCCACGAAGATCCTGAGGGAAGACTTCAAAGAGCCTCAAAGAGATTTAATCATTATGCTTAGCAGGGCCTTTGGCAAGCCTGATTGCAAGCATTTTCATATGTGGATGTTCCAATTCATGACCACCATTTTAATAGGGAAACAATACTTTGACTGGCTGCAGATCCTCTCCAACAATATCTGCAAACAGATGAAGGAAGTCCAGCATACTCAAAAGTTCTTTTTTACTTCATATGTCATCAAGGTAGCTGCTAGGGCTAGAAAATTTCCAGGGTTGTAGGTAGAAGGTCAATTGGGAGAGGAGGAAGGACAGAAGAAGATATGGGGGTGTTATCTTCAACTCACTCTAGCCAAAGCTAAGACTCACTTCAAGAGAGTGAATGATGCTTTCATTTTTTCGATAATAATCAAATTGAACAGAGATGCGGGATATCAGACTAGCCCGGAGGCCATGGCTATCATTCGAGAGTGGGCATGTTGGTTTATCCAAAACCAACGCTCTACTTACATCCGGGCTTGCCGATTCATAGGTAACCCAATGCTCCTACCCCGGTATTGTAATGATAGGATAATCTTGCTGGAGTATGTGAGGCAACTGGTGGGCCTCCAATCACTGTTGTCCTCAAAACATAAAATAGGTATCGATTTCTCAGTATCTATTGGATACTTTGCATGCTCTAAAATACAAGTGGAAAAGTTAGCACAACAAGAACTCCAAGATTTGAACTTAAAGGAGTATGACCATGCTAGGGAGTTCTATGATCCCTACGGGAAACTTAAGCAGGCTATGCCTAAGGCATACGAGGGGCACAGGCCCAGCTTGGAAGACTTTTGGGCCAACTTGCAAGATAGTTTTGAGGTCAAGAGAAAGAACTATAATAGATTATATGTCCAATAGGTGAGATATTTTGGTATCGAGACTAACCTCCCTAAAGACCTGAGGGATGATGGAGAGTTACTTGATCCAGTTTATAGGGAATCAGGGATAGATAAGAGACCCCTTTCCCCAATAAAATGGTTTGCAAGCGAGAAAACTAATATGGAAAAGGTCTCCCAAGTAGTCATCGATAGGACCAAGCAATGGTTATGCCAGAGGGTAAGGCCCAGCGTCTCAAAGAAAAAACAAGAGGAATCCACCTCAAGGGTACCTCAATCAAGGGGCCATAAGGAGTACACTCGAAAGACAAAATCAGCCTCGAGGTAAAACACGTCCACGGACCCAAGTGAAGAAGACAAGCATCAAGAAAGTACTGAGGATTTACTAAAGAAACTCCAAGAGAAGATGAGGGAGTCTGAACTGTTGAAAAAGGCTGCAGACCTGGGAGTGACCGACGGATTAGGAACGGTACCACTAGCCAAAGTTCTTCCACCTAGGACGACTATAGGGAGCACTGAAGGAGAGGGTACCCAAGAACAAGAAGAGAATGTACAAGCTACTGAGGAGATACCCGCTCAGCCACCTTCAATAGTGCCACAAATGCTCTAGGCACCACTGCTACCACACCACCATTAGTCAATATATTTGTAGGGCAGCCCGGAGTGCAAGGCTTCACATCTACCACTGAAGGAATGAAAGTTAGAAACATCGAGTCTGATTATAATCGGGAAGAAGAGGATCTTGAGCAACAACGGTCGTTGGAAGGAGAGAAAGAGGGGGATGAGACTGAAGATATATTGAATGAAAGACATATCCTAACCCCTCAAGATCAAGAAGACCTCTTCAAAGATATAGCCGCTAGGAAAGGAGAAACAAAGGCAGGCGAGGAAGAAATGGTGTTCAATGAGGAGGTCAGTAGCAAACTAGGAGAGTTGCACAAACAACAAGCTCTCCAAGCCAATTTAGCTCGTCAAGTTATACCACCTCAAGACACTGGGCAAATGGAAGCAGAAGAGAAGATAGGGGTTCATGTCATAACTTCAGATATAGTGTCACATCAGGTTGATAAAGATGTAGATATACCACAATGGCTAGAGTTTACCTTCAGGAAGAAAAAGAGAAAAGCAGAACTCCCAAAGGTCACTCTACAGCAAGTAATCACTGAGGAACCACCAAAGGATAAAAAGCTAAAAACCATCCATCATTTGTCAAAAATAGATTATGGTAAGGTGATTGCAGATGTGGCAGTTCCACACAAAGTTGAAGGATGGGTTTCTCCCAAGTATCAAATATCCCAGGTAAATTTGGGTAACCAAACCAAGTGGGGAGAGCTAGATACTTTGGAACTAGCCACAAGTGCTGTCAGAAGGCGCGTTGAAAAGGAGCACACCTCGAATATGGAGATTAAGGGGCAACTTGGGCAATATAAATAGCTCCTGATTGAAATGAGTAAACCTCTAGACTCTTATAGAGCTGATGACCTACCTTCAACCTCATCACTTCCAGAGGGAGAAGTAAAGGCACTAGTAGAGGTGAGACAAGTGGTTGCTGCCACCAAATCTTGGACCCAGGTAAATGCAGCTAAGATTAGGTTGTTCTTGCAAAATATAGTAGAAATATACTGTAAGGCGGTATAGGTAGGTGGAGCTTTGGAAACCAGTTCCACATAATGGGAGCGGAAGGCAAACACTTTCAATAAATAGTTCCGAGTTTTGAAAAAGATATTGCGGCTGGGAGAAGAGATGGTAATAAAAGAAGATCTCTTAGGAGGTGACAGCTATAAAAACTTACAGTCCTATGTATACTTTTTGGAGCTGAAAATTGAAATGTTTCAGCAGTATATCAAGGATATGACTGAGATTCGGGACCCTCTCCTTAGGGAAATTTTGTCATACGATAATTTTGTAACGAATGTGCTAGGACCTTTTGGTCTCACAATGGCTGATATGGGAATAATGGACCAGCAGCAAGTTTTGAATCAGTGGGATGCATACGAGGAACAACACCTAAGACCTACGGCCCAGTTTGATGTCGCCCTTATGGACAAATACACACATCTGATTACTCAGTGTCAAGAGGTGGCAGACACGGTGAAGGAGTTAGAGGAACAGGGGACACATGCAGATGAGGTTTTGAAGAAGTATAAATTTAGAATCAAGCATGTAGCTAATTCTCCAATCTAAGTGGTTGCATGTATAATTAAAAATTATAAAGCTTTTACCAATAAATAAGGAAAAGCTTTAATTTCGTATTTTTTAGCTGCAGCTCCTACTCGAGTTCCAATTTTGAGAGAAATTCTGCATGATTATGAAAACGTGGCTCACCTAGTAGGGTCTTCATAGTGCTCATGCAATCCCCATTTTGTAATTTTTAAGTGGAGTGTCAAGGCAGAAACTTGCAAGTTAACTGCGACTCCTAGGGTCAGTTCTTAATTTAGAATAGAGTTATTTCCTAGAAAGTAGGACAAGAAACTCTATAAATTGGAGATTTTGATTCATTGTTAAGGGTCCGCGAATTGATTATTTGAGGTCCAATTAGAGATTCCATTTAGAGGGTCCCAAATTGATGATTTGTGGCCTACTTAGAGATTTTAGAATATTTTGCAGATTGATTAAGAAGTTTGAGTTATTTTGTTACACATTCATGGAGATTAATATGAAAAGCAGCTTGTAGATTGCCTGGTCTACGTTTATATTCTACCAAATTGTTCTGTGTAATCTGGTAACGTCTATTATTTTGAGTTAGCAACGTGGTTTAATCTTTTTTGTCTATCACTTTATGAATCATATTGCACACGTCAGTGGTGTATGAGAACTATTGTGATAGGCCATATTGTTGATGATTTTTATTTTCATAGACTTGCGAAATTGATGATTTTGCAGGTTTTCTGAAGGTCTGTTGTTGAATGCTAACTTGGATAATATTTGATAATTGCTTGGATTGTAGGGAACTAATTGAGTAGTTCATTAAGTTGACATTATATTGGTCTTTATTGTTATTTTCTTGTTCCCCTTTACGCTTCGTATTTTATTTCCTAGAGAATCTTAAACGATAAAAATACAAAAAGAGAGGAAGTGCAGTTATCCATAACCAGCGAGATTTAGTTCTAACCAACAGGCCCCTTTACAGGTATAACCACATCAACCACTGAGCTACCCATCACCGTCGAGACCCGACTATAGAGACCTTGGAGTAGTGAGTTCTTCCGGACTCGTTACTTTTTAGGAGAGGTGGTGAGTGTTTTCATAAACTACCTGACTGTTGGTGAGTGTTTGCATAAACTACCTAACTGTTGGTGAGTGTGTCAAAACACCCATCAACAGAAACTGGTGCTAGAAGTAGGGCCAAGAGTAATCCCCTCGTTGGTGAGCCACATATGGTACTCCCAGGAGACAGATTGATGCCCTTTACCCAACCTAACCTCAACAACGAGCAAGACGATATTCTTACCCAACTATACGACTTTGCTTGGGATAGTACAAGAAATTACAACCATTGGTTACAAGTACAACAAGTCTTAGACAACGAGAGACAAAAGGCTATACGTATAGAAGTAGAGGCACAAAGACAACTCAATCCTCATGTGAACCCATGAGAAAATCCACAACCACCTCCTCAACCAGAAAATTGAGGTACTAAGCTAGATCGTATATCATCTTTCTCTCCCAAGAGATTCCACCGAGTTCTTAGGAGTGGTTCTTCACCATCTGACTTAGTTGAATTAGGGCCTTCCACTAGGAGGAAGAAGAACAAAGCTAAGAAACAACCCTCAACATCCTCACCAATACAGTCATCCATACCCAACATAGGAGATCAACTGATTCCTAGTCCTCAGCCTATTGCTACACCTTTTGTGACTCAACGTCCACCGTCACCACCTTCGATGGCCTACTTCAACCAAGATACCACACCATTAGGAACCATACCAAGAGGTATACATGACCTACCTAGAAACCTAGATAAATTTTGCAGCAAATTTTACAATTTAGGGGGACGAACGGTTGATGAACATATTGAAGCATTCAAAGATGTGGTTGTTCGTAATCATATTGAACACCAAGATGTAGTATATAGACTCTTCCCATATTCACTTCCCAAGTGAATACAATTGGTACTTAACCTTACCTGCTAACTCCATCACAAGTTGGGACCTCTTGGAGAAGGCCTTCATTGATCAATTTCGAGTGTACGTAGACCCCAAGACACTATACCATCAGTTCGCTTCTCTTAAGAAATTGCCAAATGAGCCATTAACGACTTTTAATACTAGATTCCAAAGGGCATTCAAGAGGCTACAAGCCCCTTACCAAGTAGTGCCTAACTTAGCCATCAACTCATATCTAAGAGCTATTGACCCTTGGACTACTATGTTTATTAAGAAGAGTGTTCCTCAAGATCAAAGGGACACCTTGGCGAAAGTCTTCACATTAGCAATTAGCATGAATCATGAGCTGAATCAAACCCCGGGAGGGATCGGATATAATTTACCTACAAGGGTGAATCAAGGAAACTATAATCAACTCCCAGGTGTACCCTCGTCTCTCCCTATAGGTGCCCCAACGATGAACCCCGTGCCAATCTATGCACCCCAACCTCAGCCGAATCAGCAGTTTGTTGCTCAAGCGTCGACTTGGTAAAATGGTACCGATACCGCCCCCACTCAAACACAATAGGTTGGTCAAGCGCAAGTTGAAAATCAACAATTTGATAACATTAATCCAGTGAACCAACCTCCAACTATGGCTCCTGAGAATCAAGGATCCCATATATCCGTTGAAGTAGAAGCCTTAAAGAAAATGATCTCACAGGTTACTTCAGACTTGAGCCAGCTAAAGATAAATCCTCCAGGAGGGTATAATCAATCCCAACCATATAATAATCAGCGGAACTACAATAACCAGAACCAAAATCAAAGGTACAATAACAAACCTTATAATAGGCAGTGGAATACGGGTCCGAATAACGGTGGGGTGAACCATGATCACCCGAACGCACGATATAACCCAAACCACACACAAAGTGTTAACCTTGCTGATATGAATTTGCTAACAAATTGGTGCAGGTTGCATGACACAGCTGCCCATTCTGAGGTTAATTGTGCTCAGTTTGAGAAAATCATAAGAATTGCTCAAGCTGACTCTCAGCCCAAAGATTGTTCCAATGATGAACCTGATAAAGTTAATACTACCATGCTGGTCGATACTTTCCTGTGTAAAGAATTTCAGGCTGAAGTTGAAGGTAAACCATGTGTATACGATGCTCGGGCCTTTCAGACCAGGAACAATTACAATCTTAGGATTCAAGGCAAGGCTCCATTAACAGAGCCACCTCCCCCGACGGGCAGGTTTGTACCTCCTGATGCTAATGCAAGCAACAACCCTCGTCCTCCTTGGGATTTCCAAGGAACACGCCCTAGACAAGCTCAGGGGCAAGATTATGTTCTGAAAGGATCATTTGATGTTACTAAAGAGATGGAAAGGACTGCCACCACTATGTCCTTAATGGAATTATTGAGATATTGCCCTGAATAGAAGAGGGCTCTCCTTAGGAAATTGGAATTATTAGAATCACAGAGCAATGAGGTTAAGATGGCAGATTTTAATGAAGTCAACACCAACATCAGTAGTGATGCAATAGAAAATCTACCATTTTTACTGAGTTTGAAGATATGTGGGAAGAATTTACATAACTGTTTGGTAGATTCAGGAGCTTTAGGAAATGTAATGCCCTACTCTATATGTCAGCAGCTCGGACTTCAACCAATACATGCAAATAGTAAGGTGGTGCAACTGGACAAAATAGAGGTTAACGTCATCAGAGAATTGAAAGATGTATACATCCAGTTAGGTGTTGATCCCCGAATATCTCATTATATTGACATTCAGGTAGTGGATATTCCAGAAGTATATGGGATGCTCCTTAGCAGGGATTGGTCCAAGACGTTGGGAGGATATTTCTCAACTTGTTTTACGTACTTATGGCTTCCATGGAAGGGGGTAAGCAACCAGATCCGAATTGATAGTGAGCCTAAATTGAAGAAATTAGTAACGGATTATGGTGCTCTCAATGAAGTGGTGTTTGCTGAAGTGAGACCAGGAGTTTACAGGGTCAATGAGATTCTTACTTTCTCTGCACCAGCTCCTCTTCAACTATTTCAAGCCGACAAGACCGCATGTAGAAGGCGGGTCAAAGAGTTTGCTACAGCAGTACAACAAGGAATGTGTTTATTGGGAAACACTATGAAGATACAAGAGTTGTTGCTTCCGAAGTGGTGTCGAATACACCATGAGGAGCACTCAGAAGTTTCATGTATCCCATGTCAGAATGAGATTACAAAATTGATGAGTCCAGTTCCATACGAAGAGGATGATCATATCATCAATATGGAGGAAGTTCAAGGTTTAACTTGTGAAAAATTAGAGCCCTAGATAGTTGACCCTGTAAACAAGACTACCTCACCTAAAGAATACAGACAGGATATTCTTGTAGTCGAGATTCTTAAAAACGAAGAGGAAGATATTCCTGTGGAGCCTAAGAAGGAAGAAACACAATCCAAACTTCAACCTCAATCGGAAGAGGTTGTTCCTAATATTGTTGAAGTGTTTACGCAACCAGAAATTGAACAACCTCAATTATCACAAGGTCTCGAGCTTGAGAAGCAGCAATCCTCTCTGAACACTAACTTGATCATTGACCCAAAGGTGAAAAATATGAAGAGACCAAAAGATGAAATATGGTTTTTAAAGTTTGATGGGTCAAGATCCAAGCAAGGCAGTGGAGCCGGCGTAGAGTTAACCAACCCAAAAGGGAAAACCCTTTTAGCTTCTTACCTACTCCAATTCCCCTGTACTAATAACATGACGGAGTATGAGGCCTTAATTAGAGGATTACTTTTTGCTCATAAGAAGGGGGCAAAATGTTTGAAAGTGCAAGGAGATTCTGAGTTAGTGGTTAAACAAGTGCGAAGCCAATATGCATGCCACGATAAAAGGTTAGCAGCATATTGAAATAGAGTGTGGGATCTGACTGAGGATTTTGATGCTTTTGATATTCAACTAGTATCTAGGAAAATCAACGGAATACCTGAGGCGTTGGCCGTAGCTGCCAGTACATTAGAACCAGTAAGCCAATCCCCTTTAAAGAAGTTCTCGGTGGAATTAATCTTTGTACCTGCTATACCTGACAATATCAAACATTTCCAAGTCTTTCGAGATGATGCCCACATTCTAGCCTCTCTCGCCAATTCAGGGGCTTTTGAAGATTAAATTATTGATGAGGAAGACAAATCGGATCATCTTAACAACGCAGGTAATGTGGATATTTTGGATTTACCGACTAACGTTATTCCTAAAGGGATGATCACCCTGGAAAGACTTTTTGATTCAAAACCTAGAGTAAAAGAGAGACTAACAACAGATTCAGATGCCAGAAAATACAAGCCCCATAATATTGGTCTGGAAGGACAAGAGAGAATTGTCTATATTGGGAAGATTTGCACTCAAAATGAAAGAGAAAAACTGATACAGATCTTGAAAGAGTTCATCGATGTGATAGCATGGGGGTATGAAGATTTAAAGACATTCGATACAATGATTATCACCCATGTGATTCCCCTAAAACCTAACATAAATTCGTTTCGGCAAAAGCAACGTCTGGTCAATGCACTAATAGAACCCTTGATTTTCAAGGAAGTACAAAAGTTACTTTTCGTTAAGATTATTTTTCCAATACGACATTCTACTTGGGTTGCTAATTTGGTACCAGTGCAGAAAAATAATGGCAAAATACGACTTTCCGTGGACTTTCGCAATCTCAACAAAGCCTCTGAGAAAGATAATTACCTGCTCCCTTCTTTGGATGAAGTATTACAAATAGTGAATGGTTCGCAAATGATGTCGTTTTTAGATGGTTATTCAGGATATAATCAGGTATTGGTAAACTATGAATATTGTATGAAGACCGCATTTATGACGAAGTGGGGAACGTATGCGTACAAAAGAATGCCATTCGGGTTGAATAATGTTGGGGCAACCTTCCAGCGAGCGATGGATACAACCTTCAAAGAACTGATTGGAAAATACATTATTATTTATATGGATGATTTGACGATATTTTCCAAGGTCAGAGAAGATCACCCAGACCACCTCCAAAAGGTATTGGAGAGATGTCGGAGATATGGGATTTCCCTTAACCCCAAGAAATGTGTGTTTGGAGTGGCTGAAGGAAAGCTACTTGGCCACGTAATCTCTGAAAGGGGGATATCTATAGACCCAGATCGGGTAGAAGCATTATTGAAGTTACAAATGCCCGGCAGTAAAAAGGAGATGAGATCTTTCTTTGGGAAGATCAATTTTGTTAGAAAGTTTATTATTGGGTTTGCAGAAATAGTTAAGCCATTAAATGAAATGATGAAGAAGGATGCTAAGGTTGAATGGACAATTGAAGCAAAAGAGGATTTTGCCTAGATCAATATATCCATCACCAAAGCTCCTGTACTAACTAGCCCTGATTACACACTGTCGTTTTACATATATTCTTTTGCTTCGCTACACTGAGGAGCGACTGTTTTGACACAGAGGCAAGCAGGAGACGAGAAGCCTATTGCATTTATGAGCTCCCCTTTCAAAAGTGCAGAGGTTAGATATTTTGCTCTTGAAAAACAGGCCTTTGCATTGGTAAGAGAAGTCAAAAAGTTTAGGCATTACATCCTGAGGAGTAAAATTTATGCGATTGTCCCTAACCAAGCAGTGAAGTCACTACTCATGCAGTTCGACCTGGGAGAACATCAAGGGAAATGGATGGCAATATTACAAGAATTTGACTTAGAGATGCATCCAATGAAGTTGGTTTGAGGCCAAGGATTATCTCAGGCTATGGCAACCGACATCCCTCAAATCTAGTGCCAACAGTATACATTGAAGTCATTCACTCAGGACCCTTGGTACACGGACTTGGTATTTATATTGCTGAATAATAGGTGTCCTAAGGGATTGACAACCACGCAAAGACAAGCATTAAGGCTCAAAAGTGTTAATTATATGATCAAGGATTCAGCACTCTATAGGAAAAATTATGAGGGTATCTACCTTTGATGTCTTGATCATCGAGAAGCCCATAATATGATTGAGGAATTTCACGGGAAATATGGTACAGGTCATGGATCAGCAGATGTCACTACACATCAATTCTTAAAGGCTAGATATTATTGGCTTAGCATATTTAAGGATACTCATGATCATGTTCAACATTGCCATACGTGCCAAACTGCAGCCTCCAGAGAAAGAAATCCTGCTATGCCTCTCCAACCGGTGTTTGAGGTAAGACCTTTTGCTCAAGGGGCACTGGATTTCGTAGGTGTTATTAACCCTAACTCATCTGCAGGACATAAGTTTATTCTTACAGCAACAGATTATTGTACTCGGTGAACAGAATCCATTGCATGCCGAAATGCTACTGCTGAGGTGGTCTTGAAATTTATTGAAGAACATATCGTCACCAAGTTTGGTATGTCGTTCGCTCTAGTATGTGACAATGCTTTTACTTCTGCACAGTTGATGCAATGGTTATACGAATATAAAGTGATATTAAAATTTGCATCCAACTATTACCCACAAGGTAATGGGGTAGTTGAATCCATGAACAAGAACATCCTACATGTCATCAAGAAGCTACTTGAGAAAAACCCCAAGGATTGGCATAATCAACTGAGATACACCTTATGGGCTGATCAAACCAGACTAAAGGTCGCCTTGGGAACTTCTCCATATTACCTTGTCTATGGCCAGACCCCTGTTTCCCCAATCAACTTGCAAATACCGGTCCTCCAATTAATGAAAGAACTTGACATTAATGATCAGGTAGAGGTTCGCCTCTTAAATTTATTAAGACTTGATGAAAAAAGGATTAATATGCTACAACACTTTGCCAAGTACCAAGTCGTTGTTAAGCGATGATTTGATAAAAGGGCCAAGGTGAAGGCTTTTCAGATCTCTAACCTAGTCCTGTTATGGGACAAGGCCAAGGAAAAGAAAGGTGATCATCACGAGTTTGAAATGTTGTGGTTAGGTCCTTACCAAATAGTTGAAATTCTAGGCGAGAACACTTTTAGGTTGAGCTCTTTGACTGGAGAACTAGTACCATTGCCTGTCAATGGCCAGTTCCTCAAGTACTACTTTGAATAAATCTTCAATGAAGCTTGACTTGTTGTATATAGTAGTTAGTTGTTTTCTTTTTGGTGGTGCTTCGTGTTTTTGGGCCTTGTTGTGTGTTTTCTTGTTTGTTTTGTTTTTGCTTGTTTGTTCTTTTGTTTGTTGAGTCAGGGTATGCATGTTTTATTCTCATAGATTTTAAAAGGAAATAGGTATCCTTTGCATGACATCTTGCCAAATTTTGAGAGACTTCGACTCTCTGTTATTTATGACTTCATTGTCATTTGGTTAAGTTTGAAACTTTTGTCTATACTTGTTCAAAGTGGTATATAATCATTTAAATATGATGTGAGATTTGACCTTCAATTGGAAAAGGCTAGCTTGATAAACTCAGCACTAACATCACATTGAGATACATCAGAAAGTTTTATGCGATATCACATAAACTGGTTTTCAAGTGAAAAATCCGAAGTCAAGGCGTTTCATGTTATCCATCGTGGCTCCCAACCCAGTTATCGAACTTCAATGTTTGAAAGTTGCTTAAGAGATTATTGAAGAAAGAAGTCATTCTTTATATCCTGTAATGTTATATTCAAAAGAGAAAGAAAAAAAAAAGAGAAGAAATGATCCTCTTAAGAAACTCAAGTGGGTGTTTCAAGTAATCTCCACCGGGGCTGGACGCCTGGCTGGCAATGGAGCATTGTTTGACGGGAACCAGAGGTATCTCTGTCGAGGCTATAGACACCTGACTGGCAGCAGAGCTATGCCCAGGATAACCTTGCGCGAAACACGGTTAATGACTTCACCTATGTAGCTTGCACCTAGTTTCCTCTGATTATCTGCATTATTGAAATGATGGAGTAACAAATCATACACACATACTTAAGAGTTAATCATGCCTATTTCTCTTCTTGGTTGTTTGATTCATTGCTTCACTCATCTTTTTCTCTTATACATCCTTTTGAATGATAATAGCCTTAGGTGTCAGGTTAACCAAAGGTTCTGAAGTTCTAAATTGCCTATAGTCATTTTTCCCAAATAGTCGCCATTTGTTATGCCTAGCATATCTATTTCCCCATTAGTCTCCTTAAGTCAAAATGCGGGCCCCCTTTTTCTTTTTTTGGGTCCTTTTGGTTTTTACCTCGGAACTCCGGAGTCCCGGAGTCCCGAGGTCCCTTTTTTGGTTTTTACCTAGAAACTCTGGAACCTCGGAGTCCCGAGGTCTTTTTCGGTTTTTACCTCGGAACTCCGGAGTCCCGAAGTCCCGAGGTCCGTTTTGTTAACGACCTCAGTGTTTCGGAGTCACGTAGTCCCGAGGTCGTTTTGTTTTTTACCTCAATATTCCAAAGTCCCAAAGTTCAGAGGTCGTATTTTGCTTGCCTGCTTCAAAACCCCAGACCCTCGGAGTTCCGGGGTAGGGTGTTTTCTTTTGAGCTTGGAATCTCAGGACCCCGGAGTCCCGAGGTTGTGTTTAGGGCTTTCGTACAGACGGGTTCGGGGAGCTATAAATAAGATAATGGACTTTTTAAAAATTCATTTTGTGCATTCAGAGCTCCTCCTCCCTAGCTCCAAGTTGTGAACTTTTGGACCTCCGAGCTTTCCTTGGCATTTTTAGGCGTTTCGATTCACTAGGATGGTGAATTTTCTTGCCCTTGTTGTGATTTCTAGGTTAGATTTCCTTTCCTTTCTTTTTTGTTTGTTTTTCTTTCGTTTTTGTGTGCCTTCATTTTTGTTGCATGCCCTGGTTTTGAGCCTGGAACCCCGGATCCCCGGAGTTCTGGGTGGCCCCATTCCATGAGCCCGGAACCTCAGAGTTTTGGGATTACCTTTTGCATACACATAACCTCGGAACCCCGGAGTTTCAAGGCTTTTCCAATTGTGCCTAGCCCGGGACCCCAAGACCCCGAAGTCCCGAAATAAATCAAAGTTTATGCCTAATATTGAAGACTAAAGATTTGTGTTTTGCTTGCAGGTGCGAGTGGTTAGATGGACTTATCCTCTAGCAAAAGAGGCCAAGAAATTGATAGACTCCCAGCCACCATGAAGTATCATTATCAGGGACAAGTATATGTTTCAAAGCTGGAAGATCAAGTCAGATGGGTCACAGATACTAAAATAAGCCACATAGAAATTGAGGATATTAAGACTCGGTTGGACAAACCTAATCTGGAGGCCCTCCATCGAAGAATCAAGAGGTCCGGCCTAGTTGAAGCCACTGTTTTCCCACAGTCAGTACAGGCACCAGAGTTCATGATGGCCATTGCCCCATTCTCTAACCCAAAAACTAGAAAGTGCACAGATGCACAAGGAAAGACAGTCATAGACTTGTCTCCAAATATGCTTGGATTCGTCTTTGGAATCCCAACCAGAGAGGAAGTATTTCTATTGACCGAAGAAGAGGCGTTGAAGGCATGGAATGACAAGACATCAACTAGTAAGAGACACATGAATACAAACTGGCTAGAAGAAGAAAGAAAGACAGGTCTCAAGGCCATGGAGATCCTGAGGGCAGACTTCAAAGAGCCTCAAAGAGATTTAATCATTATGCTTAGCAGGGCCTTTGGCAAGCCGGACTGCAAGCATTTTCATCTGGGGATGTTCCAATCCATGACCACCATTTTAATAGGGAAATAATACTTTGACTGGCCGCAGATCCTCTCCAACAATATCTGCAAACAGATGAAGGAAGTCCAGCAAACTCAAAAGTTCTTTTTCACTTCATATGGCATCTGGGTAGCTGCTAGGGCTGGAAAATTTCCAAGGTTGCAGGTAGAAGGTCAATTGGGAGAGGAGGAAGGACAGAAGAAGATATGGGGGTGTTATCCTCAACTCACTCTAGTCAATGCTAAGACTCACTTCAAGTTAGTGAATGATGCTTTCATTTTTCCAATAATAATCAAATTGACAGGAGATGTGGGATATCGGATTAGCCCAGAGGCCATGGCTATCATCTAAGAGTGGGCATATTGGTTTATCCAAAACCCACGCTCTACTTATATCTGGGTTAGCAGATTCACAGGTAACCTAATGCTCCTGCCCCGGTACTGTAATGATAGGATAATCTTGCTGGAGTATGTGAGGCAACTAGTGCGCCTCCAGTCACTGTTGTCCTCAAAACATAAAAGAAGTATCAATTTCTCGGTATCTATTGGATACTTTGCATGCTCTAAAATACAAGTGGCAAAGTTAGCAAAACAAGAGCTCCAAGATTTGAACTTAAAGGAGTATGACCATGCTAGGGAGTTCTATGATCCCTATGGGAAACTTAAGCAGGCTATGCCTAAGGCATACGAGGGGCACAGGCCCAGCTTGGAAGACTTTTGGGCCAACTTGCAAGATAGTTTTGAGGTCACGGAAAAGAACTATAACATGTTATCTGTCCCACAGGTGAGAGATTTTGGTATCGAGACTAACCTCCCTAAAGACCTGAGGGATGATGGAGAGTTACTTGATCCAGTTTATAGGGAATCGGGGATAGATAAGAGACCCCTTTCCCCATTAAAATGGTCTGCAAGCGAAGACACTAATATGGAAAAGGTCTCCCAAGTAGTCATCAACAGGACCAAGCAATGGTTACGCCAGAGGGCAAGGCCCAGCGTCTCGAAGACAAAACAAAAGGAATCCAGCTCAGGGGTACCTCAATCAAGGGGCCATAAGGAGTACACTCGAAAGACAAGATCAGCCTCGAGGTAAAACACGTCCACTGACCCGAGTGAAGAAGACAAGCCTCAAGAAAGCACTGAGGATTTACTAAAGAAACTCCAAGAGAATATGAGAGAGTCTGAACTATTGAAAAAGGTTGCAGACCTGGGAGTGACCGACGGATTAGGAGCGGTACCACTGGCCAAAGTTCTTCCAGCTAGGACGGCTATAGGGAGCACTGAAGGAGAGGGTACCCAATAACAAGAAGAGAATGTAGAAGCTACTGAGGAGATGCCCGCTCAGCCACCTTCAACGGATGCCACAAATGCTCCAGGCACCACTTCTCCTACACCACCATTAGTCAATATATCTGTAGGGCAGCCCGGAGTGAAAGGCTTCACATCTACCACTGAAAGAATGAAAGTTAGAAACATCGAGTCTGATTCCGATCAGGAAGAAGAGGATCTTGAGCAACAACGGTCATTGGAAGGCGAGCAAGAGGGGGATGAGACCGAAGATATATTGAATGAAAGACTGATCCTAACCCTTCAAGATCAAGAAGACCTCTTCAAAGATATAGCCGCTAGGAAAGGAGAAACAGAGGCAGGCGAGGAAGAAATGGCGTTCAACGAGGAGGTCAGTAGCAAACTAGGAGAGTTGCACAAACAACAAGCTCTCCAAGCCAATTTAGCTCGTCAAGTTATACCACCTCAAGACCCTGGGCAAATGAAAGCAGAAGAGCAGGCAGGGGTTCATGTCATAACTGCAGATATAGTGTCACATCAGGGTGATAAAGATGTAGATATACCACAATAGCTAGAGTTTACCTTCGGGAAGAAAAAGAGAAAAGAAGAACTCCCAAAGGTCACTCTACAGCAAGTAATCACTGAGGAACCACCAAAGGATAAAAAGCTAAAAACCATCCATCATTTGTCAAAAACAGAATCTGGTGAGGTGATTGCAGATGTGGCAGTTCCACACGAAGTTGAAGGACAGGTTTCTCCCAAGTATCAAATATCCCAAGTAAATTTGGGTAAGCAAACCAAGTGGGGAGAGCTAGATACTTTGGAACTAGCCACAAGTGTTGTCAGAGGGCGCGTTGAAAAGGAGTACACCTCGAATATGGAGCTTAAGGTGCAACTTGAGCATTATAAACAACTCCTGATCGAAATGAGTAAACCTTTAGACTCTTATAGAGCTGATGACCTACCTTTAACCTCATCACTGCCAGAGGGAGAAGTAAAGGCACTAGTAGAGGTGAGACGATTGGTTGTTGCCTCCAAATCTTGGACCCAGGTAAATGCGGCTAAGATTAGGTTGTTCTTGCAAAATGCAGTAGAAATATATCGTAAGGTGGTACAGGCAGGTGGAGCTTTGGCAACCTATTCCACACAATGGGAGCAGAAGGCAAACACTTTCAATAAACAGTTCTGAGTTTTGAAAAAGATATTGCGGCTGGGAGAAGAGATGGTAATAAAAGAAGACCTCTTAGGAGGTGACAGCTATAAAAACTTATAGTCCTATGTATACATTTTGGAGCTGAAAATTGAAATGTTTCAGCAGTATGTCAAGGATATGACTGAGATCTGGGAGCCTCTCCTCAGGGAAATTTTGTCATACGAGAATTTTGTAACGAATGTGCTAGGACCTTTTGGCCTCACAATAGCTGATACGAGAATAATGGACCAGCAGCAAGTTTTGAATCAGTGGGATGCATATGAGGCACAACACCTAGGACCTGCGGCCCAGTTTGATGTCACCCTTATGGACAGATACACACATCTGATTGCTCAGTATCAAGAGGTGGCGGACACGGTGAAGGAGTTAGAGGAACAAGGGACACATGCGGATGAGGTTTTGAAGAAGTATAAATTTAGAATTAAGCATGTAGCTCATCCTCCAGTCTAAGCAGTTGCATGTATAATTGAAAATTATAAAGCTTTTACCAAGAAATAAGGCAAAGCTTTAATTTTGTATTTTTTAGCTGCAGCTCCTACTCGAGTTCCAATTTTGAGAGAAATTCTGCATGATTATGAAAGCGTGGCTCACCTAGTAGGGTCTTTGTAGTGCTCATGCAATCCCCATTTTGTAATTGTTAAGTGGAGTGTCAAGGCAAAAACTTGCAAGTTAACTGTGACTCCTAGGATCAATTCTTAATTTAGAATAGAGTTATTTCCTAGAAAGTAGGACAAGAAACTCTATAAATTGGAGATTTTGATTCATTGTTAAGGGTCCGCGAATTGATTATTTGAGGTCCAATTAGAGATTCCATTTAGAAGGTCCCAAATTGATGATTTGTGGCCTACTTAGAGATTTTAGAATATTTTGCAGATTGATTAAGAAGTTTGAGTTATTTTGTTACACATTCATGGAGATTAATATGAAAAGCAACTTGTAGATTGTCTAGTATACGTTTATATTCTACCAAATTGTTTTGTGTAATCTGGTAACGTCTATTATTTTGAGTTAGCAACGTGGTTTAATCTTTTTTGTCTATCACTATGAATCATATTGCGCACGTCAGTGGTGTATGAGAACTATTGTGATAGGCCATATTGTTGATAATTTTTATTTCCATAGACCGTAAATTGATGATTTTGCAGGTTTTCTGGAGGTCCATTGTTGAATGCTAACTTGGATAATATTTGATAATTGCTTGGATTGCAGGAAACTAATTGAGTAGTTCATTAAGTTGTCATTATATTGGTCTTTATTGTTATTTTCTTGTTCCCCTTTAGGCTTCACATTTTATTTCCCAGAGAATCTTAAACCATAAAAATACAAAAAGAGAGGAAGTGCAGTTATCCATAACCAACGAGATTTAGTTCTAACGAGTGGGCCCCTTTACAGGTATAGCCACATCAACCATTGAGCTACCCATCACCGTCGAGACCCGACTATAGAGACCTTGGAGTAGTGAGTTCTTCCGGACTCGTTACTTTTGAAGAGAGGTGGTGAGTTTTTGCATAAACTACCTGACTGTTGGTGAGAGTGTCAAAACACCCGTCAACAATTCCTATGCACTTATTCAGAGATATGTTTTGATATATTCATCTATAATATGCATATATTGGGCCTATTCATGCACCTATACCTAAACATTATGTTACCCACTTGAATTGATTGCTTCGATGTCTCAGATCATTTCCACAAAAAGTAGGGTTGACTACACATATTGATTTGACACCTAAATTTCAAAAATCAAATATAAATTGGTCAACTTTCCATCCATGCTTTTCCTATAAAGGGCCAATTAAACACATTTTACATAATTTGTTACTATGTCCTTATATTTAAAAGCATTCAAGTGGATGCATGTATCATTTACATTATATGAGCATGTTAAGAACACTTCCCTCGGTGCACTAAAGCAAATCTAGATCGACACTTCCATCTTGCAACATTTGAACAGCTAAGATCTACTATTTTCAATCTTTTACATACCTTTTTAAAGATTGACCTAGGAAAACATGTCCTCTAGCAACATATTAGTAGCCCTCCAAAAGTACCTTCAAATTCTATCAATCCAAAATAGAAAAGAAAGCATAGATGAATCAAGTACAACAAGAATCAAAGTCGTGCATTGTGTCAAACCATTTCTACAAATCTAAGTGACTTTTGTAGGCAAAGATTTGACCTTAATCCGTAGACTCAATCCACCAAAGTGTAGATTTATTGTTCAAAGTCCAAGACAAGTTTGTCACAAATTTAATATTTTCAACCATAAGGCTTATTGAACCACATTTAAAATAATTTTTTGGACATCATCTTCATATCTAAAATGAAGTGTCTTATCTTTTGCATTTAATTTCGTAATTTGACATTTAATCTTCCAATTTTGTGGCATTCGCTACCCACAACTTTACTCTCTAGAATAGTCATGTTTTTTATTGTTTGCATTTAATTGAGTGGTTTATATAATAATGTTTAGTATATAAGGGAAAGGACCCAGTAGTTGAGCACCCTAACTTTGCGCTTCTCAAAATCCTACATGAAAATTTCAAATCACACTCATTTTTTTACAGCAGCTTACTTGGCAAGTCCCCTTCTTATAACTAAGGTTTCGGGGCCACATCAACATACTTTTTGTCAGTGCCCAAAACAGCCCAAGAGAAAGGTGAGACCAATAGTCGTGCATAAGGGTCCCCATACTTGTGCAGCTGACATGGCATCACACGATTGATTGTTTTTTACAACTAAGGGTACATTTCATTCAATTATGGGTATTAAGTCACAACTATTGGTGCAATATTGTCAAAAAATTAGACATTAAATCAACAAGTATGGGTACTAAATCAACAACTATATCACAACATTTGAAACACGCTCAACTATTGAGTCCTCCCCCCTAGGTGAAGTGGTTCTTCTCCTTGAAAGTATTCTAATTTTTTAATTTCGAAAGTGAAATGAAACTAAGGAGAAGAAAATAGAATACCTAGATGCACAATGATTACACGGTAATGACAAATTCTGTAAATCAATATCAATATTCCTGCAAACAAAATTCGAACATGGAATACTGGTTGACATATATTGACCTTCATTTCTTTCACTATTTTTGACCAGTGGATGACTTTAGATGGACGAGTTTAGATGTATGAGTTTAGAAGAGATTAAAAAATTAAAATGTAAATGTTGACCAAAACGCCATTGATCAACTGACTGAAGACATCATGGATCTCTCACAAATTAGCTAGTTTGTGTTCTTTAAAGGGCTTTTTGGCTAATGATATATATGCAATTTCTCTATCATGTGGACGGTTTCAATTTATGAAATTGAATATGTTATTTGTTCATTATCATTAAAAATAAAAGATTTATGAATATAAGAAGATTGATTTAAATCCTGATAAAACATCACCTAGTATGAAGATATCACTAAAATAAGTCTATCCATCCAATAATAACGGACGTACATTCAGCTAAAAGAAATGTCTTCTACTGCATCTCTGATGACGTGATGTGAATGGACCAAGATCGTAATGGCAAACTGAAATGTAAGGTGACTAGCTTACGAGCAAGACGTTCATTTCATTCAAAAATACAAAGCATGCAAGAGCAAACAAAATATTCTTAAATAGGTGGGTAATTTTGAAATTAATCAGAAATTTAACTGTTTGGACACCTAAGAAAAAACCACAAGTAATACGTGGAAATGTTATTTATGAATAGGGATTGACATTGTATATGTCAAGTTTAAAAATTTTAAGGTCACTTCAGGTTTTAAAGCCATAAAAATCTTCGCAAATTTTTAGCATGCATATAATAGATGTAGACAATCAAGGAGCATATTATTGCATGCACAATTACTGCATGATGCCACTTCATAATTATTTACCCGAACAAAGCTACGAAGGGCAGAAGGCCGAGATGAGATGATTATGTAGACCCTGGAAAACATATTGTTTATTAAATTGAAGTTCCCGCCATTTTCCGGGAACTGATGCATTCTACAAATCCCTACTTATAAGCCTCAGCTAATCAGTGTCATAATGTGAATAGATGATATATTGTTTAACTAAGCCAATTTGTATATAAATTTTTCATAAATCAGTGTCATAATGTGGACATGGAGCATTATTAAACTAGGCCAATTTGTGCATCAATGTCACAAATCAGTCTTATAATGTAGTTACGGAAAATTGAATACCGTCTTATATATAGCAATCTTGGAAAAGCAGGTGCAATGATCTTTAACAGATTTGCAAAATAATTATTCCCCACAGTACATTGGATTGGTGGGATGATAAAATATATGCTCGTTTGTCTATTCTGTTAACATGGCTTGATAAAATAATTAAATATAGGCATTAAAAATGGTTGACATTTATGAAGTAAACCCTTAAGAGCAACGTGATCTGTAAGACTTATCCAAAGTGTGCTTTCTTCTTTTAACATCCAATGATTGCTGAATGCAAGGCTAGAGCCTTTTTGCTCTCAAAGATAATTTGCCAAATGTACAGCAGCTATTAGGAGAAAAAAACATATGCAGAATGAAGTGAATTATAACATTTATAAACATTAGACAGGATTAAAGAAGTTAAGAATAAGAAAGCGTTACTTTCAAGTCTTGTTATGCAAAAATCAAACATCTTGCCACTCTCTGCATTGTCGTTATGTTGTTATGTTAGTTTTGCACCAATGTCTCAATTTTTGGGACAAAGATGTTACATTCGTCGGTAATTAAAATTGTTTTCTAGATAGAAGTATAATACTACCTACGGACAAATACGCTTGAAATGATATGTTAAAATCACGTAAAACCAGAAACTTGTATGCAGAAAACTATTTAGCAAATCATAACTTCGGAGAGACAAACAACAGGTAAAACCCAACTGCCAAGGACTCTTATCACCTTGCCTCATGTAGACTTCAAAGAGCGTCAAATCCTGGATATTCAAAAAGAAAAATTTCTTCAATGGAACTTATTGCATTAAAAAGGGCCCAAAAGGACTTTTGAGCTTCCTATCGATTGAATATTTGTATTGTAAAATTTACAAACTACCTTGACCAGTAATGATTATACAAAAATAAATTAAAAGTGGAAACAATAATCCAACCGAAAAACAAAATCCTTCTGGATCACCTGGCTTAATCCAATCTGCATCCAATTGAGGATACATCTTTACAAAAAGGGTGCATCTTTACAGGAGTCCTATTCGACCAGATTAAGTTCAACTTAAGATACAAAGAATGACAGAAATACAGCATCCCATTACTGCAAAAAAGTCCTGAAAACAGTGCCTGTAGCAGAACTGGTAATTGTTGCCTGTGAACTCCTCCAAAGAAAATGTTGAACATGTGCTAGCCTTAGCTGTATTTTCAGCACAATACACAGTTAGACAATAGAAGAATTAATGAATTGCTCATCTCTCACTATCATGCCACTCAAAAGGAATTTATAGTATTATTTTCCAACATCAGGTAAAAGAAGTGCTCATAACTTTAATAGATGTACCTGTACAATATGGTACATATGCTTGGGGCCACAATGTGGATCACCTGTCTTAGATAAAGAACTTCCTTGATACTGAAGCTCAGCACCCAGACCAGCTCCCAATCTCATTTACATTGGTCCAGAAGTTGGAGGGTCAATATATCCACTTCCTAAACTATTATGAATAGAACTCTGTATCCCATTGTGAGTTTGCCGTTGCTGCTGCTGTTGTTGAGACATTGTTTGCTGGGGCTGCCACTGAACACCTATTTGTTGCACTGGTGGCCTTGGCCCTATTGCTGTATGGGATCCAGCATTGTGCCCATGAACTTGACCAATTGAACTAGTATACTGTCGTTGGGGAAGTCCTGCAATATTTGTTCCAGAAGCTAATATACCAGATGAAGTGGTTGTTGATACCGCAGCATTTCCATTTGTTGAGGTGATCAACATCCCAGATGTGCTGACAGTGGGAGATATCTGGGTACCCGAAACACCATTGTGATTATTTAAGCTGTAAGGCATGCTTGTTGTTTGAGCCCCTGCTTTCCACTGTACTGAATTTACAACATTATTGTTTGAATGAACAGCATCGGAAAGAGATGCAGCAGGACCTGCAGATACTGTACTTAAAGGACCTCCCACATTGGATCCAACCTGAAATGTTAAATGCCCTTGTTGAGATGACAGCTGAGATGAAACCTGATCCTGTTGTGGCACACAGCTCTTGCTGGGCTGAGGTGGAGGTTGCAATCCAACATCAGATCCAGACTGGCGATGAGGTAGCTTTCGATGGGCAAGCTGCTGAGATTGAATTGACTGTCTTTGTTGTTGGGACGATGAAGATAATGACATGGGAACAGAACATGATTGTGCTTGACAGGAAGGCATCTGTTGCTGCAATTGTGCCGCATTTGGAGAAGAAACTGATGCTTGTTGGTTGTCTGTGGTTAAAGAAGCTGAAGGCTGTTGTTTTAATGATGATTGTTGCATAAATCCCTTTTGCTGTTGGGAAAGGGCCAAAGTCTGAGGCAAGCTCACTGGTATCTGCCCAGGGACTTGTCCTTGTTGTCCTGACATTGCAGACTGTATTAGCTGTTTCCCTGGCTGAAGTGATCCAGGACCATGAAATACCCTTTGCCCAGGTACTAATTGCACCATTTGATCCTTTTCAGGGTGTTGATTTCCAGGTACAGGCCCTTGAGGTCCATTAACTTGACTGATATCTGCAGAAATATTCTGCATTATCATGCCTCCCCTCTCCAAACCTTTCGACACTCTATTTTGCTGCTGCTGCTGCTGACCTTGTTGTAGTTGGCTTTTTTGTTGCTGTTGTGGCTGTGCTTGGTGTTTTAGTTGTTGTTGTCGCTGTTGATGCTGCTTCTGCATCTGATTTTGTTGTAATAGGTTTGACTGGCCAGCACCCTGGTAATTTTGTCCTTGTGTCTGTGGGAGACTCGGTTGCCGCTTCTGTGCACTTTGTAAGACAGAAGTATTCATGGCAGAAGGGCCAGATTGCTGTGGTGATTGATGTTGCAAAGTTGGGGGTGACTGTGTTTTTGACTGCTGTTGAGCACCTGTATGTTGTTGCTGAAGCACATGTTGTGGTAAAGAATGTTGTTGATGAGCGTTATTAGGGACAGTCGATATTGCATGTTTGGCTTGTGGAGGGTGTGGCTGTGATTGTGGCAGTTGTGAACCATTTGAAACATAATGTTGTTGCTGCATAAGTCGTTGACGCTGCAATTGAAGCATGTAAGCCTGACTATGGCTAGCATTTTGCAATTGAGAGTTCTGCAAATTACTATGTCCCTGTGGCATCTGATGCTGTTGATGCTGACCAGTGTAATTCTGGGTTGGAGAAGAAGCCATCTGGTTAGAGAAAGAACCATTTAATGTACTGTATGGAGCTGCAGCCTGACCATTTCCCTGAGCAGGTTGGATCTGAAGCTCTTGCATTAGCATCTGTCGCTGATCCTCTGGAGACTGGCTAGGCTGTTAATCACAAGGGAAAGAAAAGAGAATGCAGTAAGACAGTAGCAAATAATTTCAATCTAAACATGAAATTAAATCCATAATGACCCTTAATATCACAATTTCTTCAGGTGACAAGTTAAATTTTGCACAAGTCAGATCTTCTATAATCTAACACAACTCACCCGCATCATCTGCATAGAATCTCTTGATCGAGGGATCAAATTCCCTTGACCAGAAATAGCTCCAGAAGTTACTGTGCCAGTAGTTGACAATCCAACGCCATTACAAGGAAGTATATTGTTTATTCCTGAAGAACCCAAACTCATAATTCCAGGTGGTCCAATTGCCGGATATCCAGGCCTGGGCAATGGCATGCCTCTATTAAGCACAGGCATCAATCCTGCAGCATTCCCTCCTGGCAGCATCCGAACCCCCCGATCATTTGAGTTAGGTAAGCCCATTGGAAGACTTGCTGACATGGAAACACCAGGAGTCTGCAAGTTTCTTGCGGCGATCAGTTGATTATACTGTTGCATCCGTTGTTGTTGCTCATCCATTTTAACAGAAATAGGCCTTCCTGATGAAAATCGCTGCATATCCCTATCATGTAACAATGTATATTCAGAATATGGACACAAACAGATAGAAGACATAAACGTTCATCTAACCAAACATCATTATGAATCACCTTGAAGCTCCTGCTACATTTAATCCAGACGATGAAGCCACCAAATTACCACCCAGTGGCAGGCTACTGGGGCCTTGCAATGAAGGAATGCCAACAGATCCAGGCTGTAAAGGTGAAACTGTTCCTAAAGAATTAAGCATGCCACTATTATGTGCTCCCTGGGTTGGAAAGGCTTGTGGTGATATTTCTGTACTTGAAGGTTTATCACATAGATCTAAAGGCCTTGATACAAGAAAAAGTTTGATCGTATTAGAAAAAACAGACAAAGAAATAATTTCCTTTAAATTATGTGCATAACCATAGAAAAAATGATAATAATCAATTATTTTGACAGCATTTCACATGTCTAGAATCTGTACAAAGCACCATCCACTCACGTAAACGTCCCAGCTATATTTTGAATTGCCATGTGATGTGAAGGATGTATTGGAGCACGTTGCTTCAGTTCTTGATTATCATTCTGCCAAAAGAAGAAGAAAAAGCCAAAATCAAGCACACTAAGCAAGCAGAAATGCACATTAAAATTACTCATGCTCCATATTATTATAAGAAAGGAACTTACAGGCAAGAACATATCAAAGGGGATCAAGAACAGACATGCCCACATGATTATATCTTGATCATCTATGAAATACAAAAAAGTAAAAATTGGAGAGGAGTAAACCACACTAACAATTTTAACTTAAGGCTGCAATGTCATGGTCAAGACAGCTTCAGAAAAATAAAGCAAAACATAGTTCTGACTTCTGAGAATCAGCAAATCTAAAAGAATTATGCCAAGTTCGCCAACTCTAGCTGACACAACTTTAGAGAATCAGCACTGAATAAATAAGAGCTATGAAAATGCCCCTTCCCTTCTTTATTCTAGCATCTAAATTCTTGTTTCCAAGCATTCACAAGTTTAAACAATATTATACCGGAGGTAGGACTCATTTCTAGCAATGATGGGTGATTTTGTTCAATTCTTGGATATTTTGATTATATTTTTGACTAATTTCATTTTTCAAGTCTTGCTGAGCTCATACTAAATTTCTTGACCTAGTTCAATCCCACAGCAGTTCTGAAGAAGCAAATCTCAATGCCAAACCACATATAATTTTGGATCTCAAACTTTCACAGAAATCTTGGTCAGAAATATTCACTACGAAGACTGCCTATCACATTCATTTATATGGAAAGTTTAAAGTTAAACAGTTAATTTCACCATGATATCAAAAGCATCTTTTACATGGTATGGAACCCTATTAATGGAGGTGAAAATGTAAATATTTAGGAATTAGCTCTAGTAACAAGCTTTTTTGGTCTCTAGGATCTCCATTCCCATATATAAGCTTATTTGGTTTTCACATATGAGAAACCCATATAGCAAGTATGCCTTTCTGCTTGCTTGCACCAACCTAATAAAGGACTAACATAAATGGCAAACAGAATATTTAATCCTTGCAGTTCACCACCCACATGAACATGAAAAATGATCCTACAATCAGCTACACAACCTCTACTTAAATGCAAAACAAAGAACAAAATTAGGTAGGCATAACAGAAGGGTAACTTACACTGCTCAGCCCCATTGTCATAAAAGCACAATCATAACAGGATCAGATTAAATAATCTCACTGTTGATCACTTGTTAGAAAGTTATTAGATTTTGTTTATAATTTAAGATACACTATAAGGTCAAACTGTCAGAGCTTGAGAGGTTGCACAGTATAGATTCTTTCTGCTACATTGCTAGGGCTCAGCAAGTCAGAAGCCTCAACTTGAAGACTAGGTCAAGTCTGACAGCTGAGACTTGTGAGTTTCAGCAGACTCACAAGTTTTAGCAGTCAGTCTTGGTTGGAAAAAGATTTAAAAAAACAAAAAAATCAATTTGAAAAATTCATTTTAAAAGAATATTAAAACATTTATGATTTATTCATATATTATATCTTTATATTAATTGCGAAGTTTTTGCTCTGTCTTTCCACTGAGTCCAAGTACGAGTCACAAAACAGCTTTCCAAGTTTTCAGCAAGTCCAAGTCTTAACACTATGATTTATACACTACAGTTATTTTGTTATTGTAAGCAAGACAATGACTATATACACTGACTCGAGAATTTGAGAGAAAAAATTATGTTTACAAATACTACTTTCTTAAAATATGATATCACTTTAGTTATATTGTCTTCATTAACATGATGGATTTCCTTTCTGCCAAAAGCCCAAGTTTCAATGGCAATAAATGAACTGAAACATAATTTTACAGTCATCCAAATACAAATAAGAATTGAAGATATAAAAGAATAAAAATAAAAGATTGGAAACAGGTTTAAATTCAGTATATACTTGGCAAGAATTTCAACATTTTTATACAATTAAGACGGCTAACTTAACCGTCTAACCAATTACTAGGTGAATTCAACTATTTATCCATTCTGTGCATCAAGTTTGATGCTTTTGAAAAACTGAAAAGTGTTCTACATTAGTTGACTAAACGGTCTAACCATTTATTACCACGTAAATTTTAACAGTGCATCCATTCCATTCATCAAGTACAATGTTTCCAAAAACCCAAAGGGCATTCTACTGTGGTCAACACTGGAATGCAATCACACAAGCCTCTAAATTGTTTCAGATGAATTATAATCTTAACAGTAATTCGATGTATGGAAACTCTGCACCTGAATTCCCATTTGCAAAATCTGAGCTGAAATCTAGAATCTCTGTAATAACTACAATAAAACCAAAACTGAAACTAAAATGTGAGTTAGAAACTGGACAAAACTATCTCAAACAACCACAGAAACTTGAAACTAAAATTCTGTATGAAATCTATATATAATTGAAATCTTAACCTACTGGAACTAAGAAAACCTTAAACTTCTTAATAACTGAAGCTGAAATTTATAAATCCTTCAAGGCTATAGAGTTTTGATGTTGCTGAAAATTGTCTCAGACATCTCATAAGTTGAGGACTTTTATGAGAGGTATTTGACACCAGCTCGGGCTTAAATATTCAAGTCAATGCTGCACTTGGCCCAAAACACCATTCACTGCAAACTGGTGCAGAAATTCCATCCAAAGAATAATCACACGATGACATCTCTTAAGCCTTGGAGTGGCGTCCCAAGGGAGGGCTACTGCTCCTATTTGTATAGCACAGGTAGCCCCATGAAACATATAAATTACTGTAACCGCAGATTTTAGAATCTTCTCTAAATTGGAGGGTTATTTTTAGAAGGAAGCTTTCTGCTGCAGCCAGCAACTGGGCTAATAAGTTTGCAGAAGGATTTTTTTTGTTAAGGCCTTCAGACAAATAACCATATTAGTGTAGTTTAATTTTACACATAATTACCAGGAAACTCCATTATAGGAACATGAACCATGCCCTGTTATACCCATGATTTCTGGTGATCGTTGTCTACTCATATACCCAAATCTCTATGTTACCGGTTGGCTGCTGTAACTTAGCGGATCCAGATCCTGGTCCGCTACAGGCAGGGGTGTGACCAGGGTGGGAGAACCCATGAAGAACCCAGATTTGTTTTTTTGCAGAACCCACAGTGAATCTGGCAGAAAGTGACAATTTTTTAATTCCTTTTGGCTCTTTTCAATTGTTCAAGACATTTGACTCTGATTTGAATGCATCCTGATGATGCGTTTCCCTACTAATCATGCATTGCCCTCCTGATTATATAGATTTATTCATATGGCCGTGGTAAAATAGGCCCACAAGCACGAGAGGTCACAGCAAGGGAGGGTTCAGTTCACATGCAAAATCCCACAAAAGCAGAAGGATTAAGTTAGCATATTCGATTTCATTCTATAGTGAGTACCGATTCAAGCAGTAGGCAGCATACACTATTTTTTACCTTGTGTAATTTTTATTTTTTGGTTGTTGTGATTGAACACTTGTGTAATGTGATCCTTTTCCTTGGTGAGTAGCTGATTTTTTTGTTTGAAAATTTTTCGTTTAAAATAAAATTTATTTTATTTTTTTATGTAATTTATGTACTATGGCAAAATATAAACTTTAATTAGTTATTTATTTATTAAATATAAAATTTATTCATAATTTATTATTATAATATATATTAATTTTATTAATATTGTATAATATTTATATATATTTCTATACATAAAAAATATTAAGAAATATGTCTATTTTTGTTATTAACTTGTTAGGCTGTAAATAAACTAGTATAGATATATCTATCTAAAAAAAGCCGAGGAATACATCTTTTTGTATGGACAAATCCAAAATGAACCCAACCCCCAGATTTTTTGACCAAATCTGCAAACTGAAACTCCAAACCCGAACCCAAACCAGTACCAAGATAGGTAGCTTACTTATTTTATTAGCATCCCCATCCCCATCCTGGCACCCATGCCCCTGCACCTCCTGGTAACTATAATTTATATGATAGTATTTTTTCAGACTAAAATTTATTATCAAAAACCCTGGAAAGCTTAATCTTGCAGAAGGTGTTATTTTCAATGGAACTATGTAACAGCAACATATTCTTAAAATTCCACTGCAACATCTGCTAATAAAATCCAGAATGCACCCTCCGTGGGGCCACTAGGTTAGACCCTAATTACTACAACCATTCCATGCCTCAGGGTCTACTTGATGTCCCTGTTATCCCAGATATCCAAGGGTCTTGGGGACTTAATTGTCCCTCTTATTAGGATAGACCTCTATTTGGTTCAAAAAAAAAAAAATTAAGTAAACTTTAAGGAAAAGAAAATGCTAGAGATCTTTAAAAAGCTAAGAGGGAGCAAATTGTCATTGCAAATTCAGCATATTATATTTAGTTTATAGATTTTAGTTGTTTTTGGTTTATTAAGTTCCTTAATAGCCATCCCCCTACCATCTTGAAATTTGTGAAAAATTTTGCCATCCCCATATCCTTACGTTTTCCCATCCTGGACTTGCAGAAACTTCATTTGTAGATACTTTCACTTTATACACATGTGAGACAATTATTTCTTATACACCAACCAAAGCCTATTACCCTAAATACAATGAATCTAGACATACAATCCAAAAAAGTGCTTTTGTGCACCCATGAGATAAAAAGATGGCTCAGTGAGTCCATTGCCTAAAAAGGCGAAATGGCCTTGGAACCCTGAAAATGGTCTCCCTATTATATAAAAAATAGTAACTTGGGCACACTGACTAATAGATATATTATGCAAAGCAGACAACCAAAAAGGTTCATAACAAGATGTTGAAACACTTTCCATTGTTCATATCTCAATGAACAATTTTCTCAAAAAGATAATATTGAAGTTCCTGCAGTATAACTTACACTGAATAGATTCACCCTGATGCAGTACAACACACAAGGTTTGTGGTATATTATTATTGCACCAACATCTAGCTTCACTTCAAATTTCAAATTGCTATGTTAGGGCATGTGCTAATTATAATAAAAAAATAAATAAAATTAAAATATAGCAGCTACAAAAGAAGACATAAATAGAAAAGGAATAAGTGCATGAAGCTTGTAGATATATATGTATTCTGCCTTACAAATATAATAATGATATACATTATTGTTTAAAGTTGTCTGTCCAGGTTGAAGATTACTCTTCACAAGAAATGTTTAATCAATAATCTTTAACACCAAATAGAAATTAAATGGAGGCAATCAGAATTTCAAAATGCTACAATCAATAAAACTTCACTCTTCCCAGGCATGCCTATAAAACTATACCCTTCTCAGGCAAGGCTATAAAACAATGTGCTTCACAGGCCAAGGCTACATCAAGTCACCATGGAAACAAATGTCTACCAAAAACTGACACTAATTATAATTCTCAATCACTAGGAACAACTGACCTGAATCTTCCGGACATGCTGTTGTTGCCCAATCTGCACAATTTTCTCAAAATGTGTCTTGAGTGCTTCTTCTTCCATTGGGCCTTGCAGGCGTTGGAGCAATATTCTAGCACTGCCCTGCATAGCCAAATTTTAAATATGAATTCTTTGAAGCATATATTAGGGAAATATATATAGAACTCAAATTTTCCATATCAAAAATGTTTCTTTGCTGGATTTGTTTTTTCTTATGTTCAAATGCTTGGCCTACAAATAGCTATACTAATACAAGTTACACTAATATCTTCAAAAATATTATAGCCTACAAGTCATTAGATTAATACATGTTCAAATAAAACCTAGAAACATATTATCATCTTAATTCATAAGATGCATCCATAGCAGTAAAGGTCACTTAGGATCATGCCTTTGGAATTCCAGGTAAAGTGGAAGGGTAAGGCTGAGAAGAGCCAGAATCCTCTGGACTGTCACCACCATCTCCACTGGTCCTCTCCATGAGACTTTTATGGCGTTCTTTACAATCTTTTGGTTTTCGAAAAATGCACTGTTGAGATCAAATTTTATGGGCAACATCCAACCAAGAACAAATCAATTTCTTGATTCCAGAAAAGTTTGTAAAACTACACACCTATAAATCAACACTGCTGCTCTTCAAGTTCACGACTCATTTTTATTTATTCCTATGTAAGCATGATAGATCAAACAAGCAAGAAATAGTCAATCCCAAGACTAGGAAATCACAAGAGCTTGATATCATAAAGCAGAGAGAAGTTGTCACCTTTATTTGCAAGCTGGAATTTATAATATCACTCACAAGTTCCCAATTAGGACCAACATCATGGACCAAAACAACAAGTGCCTGAAAGAAAACACATTGGCAGGTAAGATCAACTACAAGTACAGCATAGATGTTAACCATACATATTCAAACATCAGAAATTTCTTTAACATCAAGTAGCCAAAAATAACATCACCTGATCTTCAAATGTCGACCACGCAATGCCTTGTCCTGTCTGATTGGCAGCAGCCTGCACAGTTCATAGAAATGTACAGAAACATCCAAATATAATCATATCCCTTGCTCATTAGGTGACCAGCAGTCCAGATTAATATTTCTTAGAAGCTTTGAAAAATTTACAAACCAGAACATCAAAGCATATGTAAGTATTTTAACCATTGACATGGGCATGCAATGTTTCTCTTTGGCCTACATGCCAGATGAAATTCATTGATTTTCTCAAAAGTGATCAACAATTACTTTAAATTTTAAAATAATAAAACATCTATAAATCGTATATGATAAAAGCTTGCACACTGCTTACCTTTGGCGTTTTATTTTTCCTGCCTTTGTCCCGATTAGTTGAGATTTTAATGGGCTTACTAGAATTGGACATATTGCTCATTTGAGATGCACCCGGAGATGGTGCTGATATAGTTGCAGGTGCCTGTGGAGACATATCTGAGAGTTGCTTTGAAAGTTTCAGTTTCTTTATACCTGCTTGACCAGCAATTCCTTGTGAATTTGTCATTTGATGATCCAAGGAAGACCCTGATCAAAAACATGTGAACTTAATGATTTAATTATTTCTTAGTATCATCATTTTCTATGGTATGAAAACAAATAACCTACAAAATAAGAAGAGAAGAGAGAAGTTACCTAAAACAGTGCTTGGAAGAAATACTTGAGTTTCAAGTTTCCGTTTTGTTTGTTCTCTCTGCACATGGAATAAATATTTTCACATTGGAGATTCCAATTTCGAATAGGATTTTGAATATGATCATATAACCATAGCCATTAGAGAAGATCATTGAATTTTGAATTTCTCCATATGTACAAAAAATCCATGTTCAAAACACTTTCCAGTACACCAAAGACATTTCAAAAACATCTTGTTACTGACAAATTAGAAATTCTATAGATGGGTTATCTTGCTTTGTACAAATCCTAGAAGTGAGAATTCTCTTTCACACCTTATTTAATATGATCTCAGGTAAATAATGACAGTACATACTAAAAAGAATTTTGTAAGTCCTTAGGACACACAAGAGGCATGCTCAAAAAGACCAATTTTGACATTCTGCAACACTAAAACATGTGACACATGGAAGGGGTCAAGATCTTTATAGTACAATCTCCTCTTCTCCCTTATTCCCAATTTCTGTTACTAAAAGTTATCTAAAAAAGTTGCAAACATAAGAACCACATATACATGGCAGTTAAAATTTTAATGAGACATTATTCTACAAAAAAGGTTTTGTATGCTAACATTAAATACAGCACAAATGCAAAACATATGTTCATATGCGTGAACTACAAACATTAGGCACAAGACATTTCCCCTTGTTAGGAAGAAACTCTTCATATTTCCACATAAAAGTGATATGAGAGGATCTACTTAGTTTAGTGAGGCAAGCTTCATCCTCAGCTGACTAAGTAGGTTCTAATTTCCCTGTTTTGGGTGGTCTACATATTGAGGGTAGAAATCCAGAATGGTATCCGGCATAGTTTTAAAACTCGTGGACTCGACACGGACTCGTGAGTCTATTGGCAGGCCGAGTCGACTCACCAAGGACTTGCGAGCCGATTCCTTGTGAATCCTTCCCAAGGACTTGCGAGCCGAGTCCTGGAGAATCCTTCCCAAGGACTCACGAGTCTTTAACCTGCACACGCGCGAGTCTTTTACTCGGACTCGCAAGTCTTTCGCTTGGACTCGCACGACCCAAAAAGCACGCCCAGCAAGCTAATAAAGTAGTGTTGTTTTTTACTTTTTTCAGTCATCTACCATTGTTTCTTGGTGAAAACAGGTTTGTAGGGTTTCAAGTCAGTCTCATTCTCTTCATAAGAATATATACATGAAATATAACATTTAAGTATAAGAAAGGATTATACTTTAAGTTATATTTCATGTATATATTGGCAGGATGTTTGAGAGTGGTTTCAGATCTCTAGGAGTTATAATGCAAATTCTATGTTTTAGAAGATCTTTCAAATTTTCAGACAAGTCAAATTTCAGTAATCAGTAGGCTCCTATTAGCATTCTCTCGCTCTCTCTATCTCACTCACTTATCTGCCCTGAATTTTAGACCTATCTATCTCCCTATCACTCTTCCTCTATCCCCTCTCTCTACCACTCTCTATCTCAATCTCTCCTCTCTCCCCCAAGATCTAGACCTATCACCATATGTAATTTTGTAAACATTTATAAACTTATGCTGCTATTATACATTTTAAAGTTTGAAACTATGAGTATGAATGATGAAATTGCAAATATTGAGTGTTTGGAGATCATATGACATGTGTAATGTTTCAATTATGGCTCTTATGTTCTCTAAATGCATTAATTTATTTATGTTTTTTTTGTAAAACTACGGTTGTTTTTTTTTGCCTTGTCCTTTCGTGAGTCTTTCACAAGTCCGAGTCCAAGTCCAATTTTTTGGTTTGCCGAGTCTGCGGCGAGTCCAAGTATTAAAACTTTGGTATCCAGGGCCCAGACAAATTGCACCTCCTCTTCTAGCTGTGGTGACTCTTACTTTCATGCTGCCAAGATTGACTACATCATTTAAAGGTTATTTCAGCTGCAATGATTACACAAAGCATTGATCAAATTTTCAAAGGATAGCATGTGGACCGTACCTAAAAGGATCTAGTTAAGTTTTGGTTTATTCTAGAACCTTTATAATTGTATATTGTATGTGTAGCCAAACTATGTATCCCAGCTAAATGATGAGTACTTTGAGATAACGTGTTGATCTATGTTCCACGGCATTTTGGTAACCGGTGTGGGGGCACAGCAGGGGACATGTTTAATGGGACATCTCCTAGAGGGCCATTTTTAGGGGATGGCAGGGGACAGATGTATATATATCTATATATATCCAAAAGTCTCAAAACATAAAAATATAATAGTCTATGAAACGCAGCCTCATTTGGGCTATCAATATCCTCTACATCATGCCAATCTCTTCAACAACAAGCAACCTCTCACAGAGAAGAGCAAACACTGAGAAGAAGAAAGAGAAATATGGTGGTTGGGTTAATATTTTGTTTTGTTTTGGTTTTAAGTATTTGTGGCATTTTAGGGTTCAATTTGTGTCTTTAATGCCTTTGTGGGCCCTCCAAATCACTAAAGGAGCAAAAAAACTGGTTTTTAATTACTTCTCATGCCTGGAAGTGTTCTCAGGCGCAGAGGACGGCTCGCTGTTTCCCAGACGGCGAGAGACATTTCCGACATCCCCTAGCCATCCCGGGGACGGTGAGACGTCCCCTAATGCCCAGGGATGTTTCTTAACATTTCCTGGTAATTCTCAAGCATCAGGGATGGCAAGGGGACGTCCCCCCGTCCCCAAAATGGCTAGGAACGGGGACAGGGACAGGGGACAGTGGACGTGTCCCCGTGTTTCCTTGTGTGTTGTCTATTAGTTAATGTAGCTGCTAGGTACTCTATACAAAACCAACAGCTTGATCTTGCTCCTTTCACTTAACTGGAGGAGAAGGATTGAAGCAGGCAATTAAAAAATTCAGACTTAGGCACTAAGACACATCAGAAACTTCAAAAGATTGATTTGAAACCAAGCGAGACATGCAATGCTGTCATAAGTGAGATAGATGAAACAGACAAATTTATCCCATAGCTTATTGGACAGAAATATATACACAAGGCACAGACATTAATCCCATATTGACTCAATTTGTTGATTGCTGTCTCAATTTTCAGTCACCAATTGAACATTACAAATCACCGATTTGCAAGCCATTTGCATGCATTCAACTGTGTGCCACAGAAGCCTATGAGAGAAGACACAAAATCTTATCATCTGCAGAAACAAACGATTATTTTAATGACAACAGCAAAAAAATATTAAGAGCATAAATATTGGTATTACTAGTAAAGAATATGACAGCAGAATCAATGGTGACTAAGTTGATCAAGCAGAATTGAAACACATATTAGAGCTTAAAATGCTACTGTTAGCTTAAATCACACATTAACACCTTAGGTTATATTCAACTTGCTTAGATGGATATTATAGATATTAGATATTTAATTTGTAGATATTACCCTAGAGTCCCTTTTATGAAGGAAATGTCCCACACATTGGAGAGACTTCATGTGAACATTCCCAAAACCTGTCTCCATCCTGCCATCCCCATGGCATCCCCCATCCCCAAAACTTGGTAAAACCCAAACACATCTTATGGGAAAAATATTGACTACCAAGATTGCAAAACTGAGGTAAGCTTATCTAACCCAAACTCTAAATAAATGTAGGTTTGTTCTATTTCCCTACATTTAAATATCTTAATAATAATAGCATCTTGTTTGTCTTAGGATTCACACAATTATAAGTGAATTTCCTTGGTCAACAATTTATTTTTATTTGAAACTTAAGAACATACCATGCATTTGAACTACATCAGAGGCAAAATATGGCAGATAAAGTATGTTCAAAATTTTGTTAACTCTGTAACATATCATTGCCACAAAATTTTATCATTTTCAATATCTGGCATACTTCAATATTGCAATAGAATTTATTATTCTTCTATTACAATGTTTCTTTATAGACATTCACTCTCATAATGCCAGAAGAAATAACTCCCCAAAATAACAGCAAATGATTTGATTCCAAAGTGCTTAATCTTGACCTTGAAGTTACAGTGATTTTTCATCAGTAAAAAAAGTAATTTAACACAATATTCATAAGCATAGGACTGCAATGAAAGATAATAATACCTGATCAAGCTGAGAAGTAACATCTTGTTGCCACTTAGGTTCATATTCCAGGCCCTGCACTCACAACAACAAAAAGAATAGATATTTAACAAGTAAATCAAAACAAAACAAGGTAGCAATCAAAGTTAATTTCATGGAAGCAACAGAGCAGTGTACCATACATTTCCAGGTAAACCTAAAGTCCCTGCAGTATCCATGGCAGTTGAAGAGGGTCCCATACCAAAAAGCTTTGACTTTTTCTTTTTTTTAGTTTTGAGAGAAATATCTACACCATCAGAATGCAAAGACTTCCCACAAGTGTCAATATCCATACTTTTCCTAGATTGAGAACCTTCAATTAATGTGTTGTACTCCTCTTGCAGAGAGCTTGTATCTCCACTAGAAACATCTGTCTTGTTTGCATGACCAGATGCTCCAGTTGTTCCTCCACTAAGAGATCCTGCAGCACGTTGTCTTGCAGCTATCGTTGAACTACGAATGCGCTTAGTTGGAATAGGAGCACCAGCATTCAAATTGGCAGAGGATGCTGTTCGCTTTCCATTCATTGTTGTTAAAGGGATACCTGTAATTGTTTCTGCCATGTTCCCTAGTGAAAATCCATGGGATTCTCCTGAAGGAATTCTACCATGTGTCTTTGGCATCTTTATCAAGTTTTTTCTCCTCTTACGAGCTTTGGTAGCTTTGCTACCCTCAAAAGCACCTGGTAAATATTGTGTTCTCAATTCGTCATCTTCACAAAAGGCTCGCTCTCGAGGAGAAAAACCTGAACAAGAACCAATGTCTTCAGCATACTCAGATAGTAAATATTTATAGATCACTAATAAACCAGCGCTGGCTTCATTACCTGGTTGAGTATCTGCATCAGTCCAGGCTTCCATGCTCTCCTTCTGCAGCATCCCATTATTGTTATATTCAATAAGAACTATTATTTGGGAGAAACTTTTCACTATTAAGAACAATAGGGAAGAAATGAAATAGTGGCTGAGAGACAAATGATAATAAATATTACAGAAAATGCATTTTTAAGACTGAGAAGGAGATTCCAATTCTTACAACCTCAAGGGATGCCCAATATGATTCCACAGAATTGCGATATAGTTCCATTGCCCCACAAGGAATTGTGTAGAATAGACTTTCCTGCAAATGATTAGATTGCCATAACTGTAACTTAGATGAATGGTTTGCCAAGAAACAAACTCTTGCATAAATTACCATGACTGGACAATTTGTCTTTTAGTAAAGTTTTAGAATATTGCATACCTGCAAACAACCTCAAATATTGTGCTCAGTTCCAAGATGATACTATATAACATATCTAATGAATATTATTTTGCAAACATGCATACAAAATAAAGATCCAAGAGCATTACAAACCTCTGGAAATTGGTCTTCCCAAGATGGTTCCAAAATGCCAGCATCCAATAATCGCTCAGGAGTGGATGGAGCCTCAGCTTGAACTGTATTATCACTATCTTTCATATATTTCAGATATCGAATGGCATATTGCTGCAATGGTGATACATCACAGGACTTTTCATCCTCAGGTTCCTTGTTACATTCCTGCATTAATGACTTTATGCCATCAAGCGAAGAAAAAAAGGAAGCTTATAACAATAACAGACTTAGGAGCACTTGATAGAGAAATTGTTGGTTCTTTACAATACCCATAGTGTTATACATTTCATCATATTAATCAACTACATGTGTAAGTGCATGACCCTCAACGTGAGATATAATATTTCATCATATTAGTCAGCTACATGTGTTAGGGCATGACCCTGCAAAACATAACAGCAACTATAGGTAATCTTATAGCAGACTCTAGAAATGAGAAGGAAAATATGCCAAATCAGTCAGAGAATTATGATAAAACCACCCAAGAGTCAACCCCAAGAACAAATGAACCAGCTTTCCTATTTAGGGAGGAATCATCAAAGGGAAGTGAAGAAACAAATATTCCCAGCACAAGGGAACTTGCTGCAGAATATGCAAGACTAGATCCTGAAATAAAAAGGAGTATCCCCTTTTCTGAGTTTTGTGAAGCTGATGCAAGGAGTAACCATAGGAAAAGAAGGGCGCAACCCAACCTAGAAATACAACACAAAGTGGCAAAAATGAGCATCCCCAACTTTGATGGATCCGGGAAGCTCACAGCACATTCATGGATTCAAAAATTGGAAAACATACCTCACTTTTTGTCCTATGACAGAGAAAGATGTCATTACATTTGCCATACTACACCTAGAAGGAATGGCACATAATTGGTCGCATCATGGCCTAGTACTCAAGACCACAAAAGTATTAGGACCTATAATATCTTCAAGAAGAGACTCATTGAGAGATTTGACCAGACTCACCCCCAAAAACATTTTAAAGAGCTAACAAGAATAGAGGAACTCTTGAAGACTACATCACAGAATTCCAAAGGTTAGCTGTTATGGTCCCTGGAATATCTGAAGAACAACTTACTTATTCATAGAGGGCCTTTCGGACTCACTCCATGGGTTGGTAAGTGCATTTGATCCAACCACCCTTCATGAAGCAATCTTAAAAGCTGCTAGACTTAATGCCAAATCAAGGGACAAATATCATACAAAAAATTAACCCTATCCCCGTCTATCTTACAATGAAAGAAAGGAGCTCATGAACAAAGGTATATGTTTCCACTGTAAGGAAAAATGGAAATATGGACATAATTGTTATCGAGAAAAATTTAAAAGACGTCAAGAAGACCCAAGAGAAAAAGGTTTGTGCTTCAAATGAAAGAAAGAATGGAGGCCCAGACACATATGTGAAAGCCAATTATGTAATATAGAGGCAATGTTCGATGATGAAACAAAAGGAAATACAAGTAAGAAAACAAGGCACAATGAAGAAAATCTTAAGAGCATCCAAGCAAAGACCATAAACAAATGGAGCTTTATGGAGGAGCCAATCTAGTAATTATGGCGCCCTTACATCCTCAAGGTCTATGGGGCATATTATGCAAATGTTTGAACTTTGAAGCATTTATGGAGGAGACAATGAAGAAATTTTACGACAAATCAATGAGCATACAAGAGCCAAAGGATTGGGGTTAGGCCCACTTTCTGACTCAAGATGAATTAGGAGCAAAAGGATTGGGATTGGGCCCACTTTCTGGCTCGAAATGGATTAGGAGTAAAAAGGTTTGGGGTTAGGCCCACTTTCTGACTCGAAATGGATTAGGAGTAAAAAGGTTTGGGGTTAGGCCCACTTTCTGACTCGAAATGGATTAGGAGCAGAAAAATTGGGGTTAGGCCCACTTTCTAGCTCAAAGATGAATTAGGAGCTGAAGGATTGGGGTTAGGCCCACATTTTGGCTCGAAATGGATTAGGAGCAGAAGGATTGGGGTTAGACCCACTTTCTAGCTCAAAATGGATTAGGAGCAGAAGGATTGGGGTTAGGCCCACTTTCTGGCTCGAATGGAAAGACGAGTTAGACCCATTGAAGGAATCTAGCATGTGTATTTGTTTGTATACTCCGTGTCTGCATATATTCATGTGTATACTTTGAGTATTTGTGTATGCTTCGTGTCTTTGAATATCCATGTGTATACTTCGTGTTTTTATGTGTATACTCCATGTTTGGCATATCTACTACATGAATATTTATGATTACTGATTTCTATCATCATGAATTCTTTTTTTTGTTGGCCCAGAACATGAGAATAACAAGGGTAAACCAAAAGAGATGAGCTAAATTAGGAAAGGACATTACAATTAAGGTCTTAGATGTGTGTCATGCTTCTAATCCTTATCTCGATATATGATAGGTCATTGTGTTTACATAAAGATCAACGTAGCACTGCGAAAGGGCATATTACGAACTAGACTCCAAGATCATCCCACTATTGCTTGAGGACAAGCAATTTTGGGAAGGGCGGACTGTCATGTCCCCTTGTTGAAATATGATTTAATAATAATAATAATAATAATATGATTAAAATTTAGTTAAGTTTAATGAATGGTCAAAAGGCATGAAATGAAATTGTGACTCCCTCAAACATGAGAAATAAAAGGGAGATAAGAGAGCTTCATTTGGGATGAAAAGGGAGGAA
Source organism: Cryptomeria japonica (assembly GCF_030272615.1). Classification (NCBI taxonomy): domain Eukaryota; kingdom Viridiplantae; phylum Streptophyta; class Pinopsida; order Cupressales; family Cupressaceae; genus Cryptomeria; species Cryptomeria japonica. The sequence goes on from NC_081405.1 coordinate 507,810,204, forward strand.
GAGACTCAAATATGTTGAATATTAGTTAGGGAGCAAAAAAGAAAATGTATGTAGACACCACCCTTGAAAAGAGGGTGACTGTCTAAGGAGACACAACTCTTCAGCAACAAGAGAAACATATTTAAGGAGGGATGTGATTGAAGGAAAAGGAGTGGGAAGAGAAATTGGTAATTTGGATCTGAAATAGTAAAAGGCGTCCAATCAGAATTGAACATCTTCAGCAAATAATAAAAGAGGAAATCAATCCAGACTGGGAAAAAGGTCACATCAAGCAACAAGTGCGAATTAAGATCAGACTCATAACAGAGCAGTCCTAGATTTTTGATATCGAACTGATAAAGACTTTGCTGATTATTTCTGTGAAGCAATCGGTCTCTGAGAAGAACATCAACAGATAAAAAGATTGTAGCAGCCGATAAAGGAATACACATTCCAAACTGGCCTAAGATCATCGACTCCAAATAAGTTCAGCAATCAGTTAAAGAAGACAACTTTTAGAGCAGATAAGCAGCGGATACATTATCGAAAATCAGATTCTAATCCGATTCAGATCTGTTACATCCAACATCTAGACAAATTTTAAGTTAAGCACTAATAGGGGATATTACACAATATCTCATTTCCAGACTCATATTACCACTTGCATAACCAGGTCTTCAGCTTTAGCTGAATGAGTAGCATTGTCCCCTACAACCCATGAGGATAGCTCAGTCAACAGTTATCAGCTTCTAAAAATAACTTCAGAACTGCTCTTTCCTGTATCATGTTTATTGTTCCTTACAGGCCTATACCTGTTGCATTTAATTCTTATTATTTCTTCGAGATCAGATTTACAAGTCTCAACTAAACCTGCTTCTACATAAATTGTTATTTTTTCTTCATTCTGATTTCTTTCAAGTCATGGGTCATGTTATTGTGAACCAGATATTTTTGCTGTCCCATCAACCTTCTTTGGGAAATATAATCATTGTCATAAACTCAATTTCAACTTGAAATGAATGCCAGGAAAACAGTTTGGAGTCAATCACAAAAACAATGTAATATAAAAAGTGATTAACACCTAGTACACCAGTTCTTCCAAATTCTATGCATCCTCCTTGGGACGTCAATTTCTTACTTCTGCCTCCATTCCCTTGTCTCACATTTGAATACTTGTTCTGAAGAACCAGAGGCATTTTATATGTTCATTTTGACAGAGAATCATCGATAGTTTCTGGCATGCAGATAAAACTCCTGTACATATAAAAATCCATTGCTGACTTGATCAATAAAATATTCTGGTGCATCCTTGCAACAGCTTCCACAGCTTCATCATAAAAAATGTTTGCAACAATTTTGGAACAATTATCAAAAACTGAAGAGTTCAATTTCTGTTTATCAAATTCAATATTGAATAGAATTCAATTAAGGAAAGTTGAGATGGAGGAGGAAGAATACTGGTGACTGATATAAGAATAACTGGTCAGACAAAAGTTTGGAATTGTATTGAGATGGAGAACAATTTTTCACTCAGTCAATACCTAAAAGCAGAATCGTAAGTGTACCAGATGTTGAGATTCAATTTTGAATCCACCATGGAATGTACAACAACTCGAATGAATCCAGAAGTTCTAATTTAATTAATTTGAAAAAATTTATTGCATGAAAGCATTCCATTTAGAAATTGACATGGCATGGTAAAAGTGCAAATTCTTTTTAATTACCAAAGTTTAAAAAAAGAAAACATGAAAAGCCATAGTAAACAGCAAAAATGAGACAATAATCACTATTAGTTGCAACAAACTGTGCCAAAATAAGCCCAAAAAAATTAAGTAATATATAACTGAAAAATCTGGTCCAAGTTTGAAAAAATGTTGTTTTGAATAATCTTATTTCACTAATGACTAATTACTAATTAGCAGAATGGAGTTTTATTTACTCTCCAATTTTCCTGGTCAATTTGCAATGCAGAAGAGCATAAGAATCACTCCAGTACACAATTACTTGTGATTAACCACAGCTCTTTCCCAAGTAATGCTTCTGTTTTGTTTATGATCATAAATTTCATCCCATGAATTTCAATAAATGCATAAATATTTGTATTTACAAAGCCTGAATCATTGTGATTATTTGTTGGTGGGCCTTTACTCTTATTGTTTTGACTTATACGTTTACACCTCATATATGGTCCCTTTATGTGCTACATAATCTTTAACTTTTTAATAGTACCATCTTAATCACAGGTGTGCATTGGATTTTCATTACAATCTTTATATGTCTCCCAAATAGAACATGATTTGTTGAGGGAAAAATTTTGAAAGCTGATACAAAGATCCATAGTTTAATGCGAGATGTAGGAAATATAAGGTCAAGAAAATTGTCCAAGAGTAGTCAGAGCTATCAAAATTCCCCAATGACTACTTTATATCTTTTTAAATTCACCTTTCAATATTCATCAACTTTAACACCTATACTTTCCTTAATAGAGAATAATGGAAGGACAGAGCAACGAAAAGCCCCTTGCTGGGTGGCAAGCTCAACTTTGATGGAACTCACACAGTTCAACTTCTCCACACTCTCATCAGAGAATGAACCTAATGGATACCTTGATCACTGCCTACCAAGGATTATTTCTATTCAGTATCTTTCAATTGAGCAATGCATAAATCTGAGCCAGGGTATATGACACTAGAATCCAAGCTCACATTCTCAATTGCCTGGCAACTTTCTGATTCCCTATCAAAAGCATTTCTCTGATACCAACATCAAGAAGCCCACGGAGCTTTTCTTTATATCATGACCAATATGGCTATCAGTATATATTTATTGTCTTCCATCTCTAGTATATAGAATTTTCAGAAAGAGTTTTACTTTTATTTAGAGGTACAGTAGAATTTTAGTAAAATATGGAGTTCAAATAACTCACTCTCACTACATTATATCTAATTCATGATACTGGCAGCGACTTGATGTGTTGCAGAAGAACTCCATATATCAAAAGTGAAAATATTGTACATAAAATATCTGATAGGAGATTCAGTAAAAAATCAAGGATTGCAAAATTTTAAAAAATGTTTGCAATTCCAGTCAATTGTATGGCTACAATTTTCTGCATGTTATTCTAGGAATTATGCACTTTTCATATGACAGAACTGATGGCACATATTTCAGGAGGCTGCATGAGAGAATTATTGTGATATGATTGCACCCTACTTAAAGGATTACCAATTCCAGTTTAACCATTAGTCAAGCTCAAAGAAGTTATTGGGCAAAGTAGATGACTTAATTCAGAATTAATAAGGATTTTTTCGTAATCACTCTAATACATTAAAAAATAATGCTAGAACTGTCATTAATAGATTTGCAGCAGCACATGTTAACAGAATCAATATCAGTCCTGTTAATGGGCTTCCTCAGGTTAATCCAATTAGCCAAGATAGGGACAGAGTGGAATGGTGAAAACCAGATCAAGGATGGATAAAAATCAATTTTGACAGTGCATCAAAAGGGAATCCGGGCCCTTCAAGAGCAGGTTATGTGGATTGGAACTGGAAGGGTGACATTATTGCCCTTGGTGCGAGATGAGTCCAGGAGGGAACAAATAACGATGCTGAGGCCAAAGCAGCTCTGTGGGGAGTTCTAGATGGCCAAACAGCTTGAGGTTTCTAAGCTTCACCTTGAAGGGGATTCGCCGATTATAGTGAATGAATTAGTTAAAAGGGAGGCACCATCGTGGAAATTAAATAAATACATAAAAATATTATTAACAGAAATAAATGATTTTAAAAAATTTCAAATCACACACACCTTGTGGGAGGGTAATATACTAATACCGTTGCGGACACCCTGTCCAAGATGGGGATATCATTAAATGTCATACGAGCAGAGGAGATTTGGGAGGATTTTCAAGGGATAGAGATGTCGTACGATGATGAGAGTGTGCCGGCGTTTTGGAAAGAATGATGATTTTTAGTGGCTATGGAGGGCGGTGAGCTATTAAAGGGACATCCTACAATGTTTTCATTTTCCAAAGCAAGGTGAGCTGATAGTGAACAGAGGTACGTAGAGGCTGGTGAACTGGTGCTGCAAGGAGAATATGGAAGCAAATTTCTCTATTTCATCATCTAAACAGCAACTAGCATTTATGGGTAAGATTTCTAAGAAGAGGTTGTGTGGTATTTTCAAGTTTGAGGACCCAATAATTGTCCAAATTCTGGACATATTGCTGGGGGAGGACTTCATGAGATCTGAATTTAGGTTTCGCACTAATGTTGATGTTGTTTCAAAAGTGTCTGCGAGGGGTTTAGAATTGAGTAATAAGGAAAAGGTGGAGTGGGTACTCTGTGCTTGTGTGTTGGAGGTTTACCTCTTCGGCCTTAAGTCTTTGTTGGTGAAAGGGCTACGGAGAAATGTGAGTGAGGGCATTTGCACAAGTGAGGAAAATGCTGAATTCCGGCCCTTCATTCTGTGGCAGGATGGTGAAAATAGAGATGAACAGAGGGAGGACACCCTAATCGACTGGGAGAACCTGAAGGAATTTGTGCGGGGGAAGGAGATTGAATGGCGGATGGCTCATGAGGGGAAAATGAAGCAGGGTCAACAGAGCCTGAAGTTTAAAGCTGAAGACTGCTGGGATAATGGTCCAGGGAAGCCAAAGCTGCAGAGGTCCAGGTGAATGGCGCCGAATGGGAGATGAAACTGGTTTCTTGTTGTTGCTTGTCTCTGGTGTTTGCCCCGTTTTGAAATTATGAGGGGCTTTTGCAATTTCATTGCATATGTCTGATTGGTCCGGGGGGTTTAGCTTAAAAAGTTTTAAAAGTTTACAGGGACCATTTTGTTCCATGGTCTGGTGTTAACAGCGGCAGTGGTGCAGTGATATGTTTTTTTGTATATGTAGCTGATGAAATATACATGGTATGGGCTGTATGGGTGGGTGGCCGGTCTGTTGGGTGGTGTTGTTTTCTGCCATGGTGGCTTTTGGACAGTTAGACTTTGAATGTTTAATGTAATACTTTATTTCCAAAATTAATAAAATCATATATTACCAATCCAAAAAAAAAACAGAAACAATATCTCTGATGCTTTGCAAAAGACAAACTCTTTTATATGACAATGTTATTTAACAAAGAGAGAAATGTATAGGAATATTTACTACTACATGAACTAGAGTGGGTGCCACGTGCATTTTATGCAACATTGTTGTATTTCTGAACCCTGGCTGCTATCACAGGAGGCATTCAACTTCAAACATTAACCAGTATTAATTATTGTGGTGGACATTAAGGATTGTTGAGAAAAATGAATTAAGATATGTATGATGCATCACACCATACTAAAATAGTGAAATTAGCTCTTCAAAACCTGAAATATTGCAGCACAAACAGAAAATATAAATATCAAAGCAAGAATGATCCAGCTATAGAAAACTGGTATGATAAACTCAAAAGATCACTGTGAAGAGAAATTTGATCAATATTTAACAAAATAACTCTTCTTTTCCATTCTTAAGAAAAAATATTTTAAAAAATGCTGCCAGAGGGAATCCAAGCTCAAACATTGACCAATACTACTTTTTGTGGTTAACATTATTCCACATTGTTGAAAAAAAAGAATCAAGATATATACAATGCATTGCACCATTCTCAAATAGTGAAACTGAGCTCTTCAAAAACTGAATGTTGAAGCACAAACAGAAAATATATATATCAAAACAAGAATGGTCCAGCTTTAGCATACTGGTATGATAAATCAAACAAAGACTGAAGAGAAATTTGGTCAATATTTAACGAAATCACTCTAATTTTCCATTCTTAAGTAAAAAAAAAATAATTCTTCCTTGCTTAAGCAAAAAGACCAAGGCAAATTGGAGTCAAAAGTAATTTAAAATGGAAATTTTGTAGTCTACAAGAACTATTATGTAATTAAAATATTGAACAATAAAAATCAATAAATAAACTAACCAGTTGCCCCATCTTGGTGTGTAAAGACACCCAGTCAACTTCAAAAAGTGGTCACCATTTTTTCTTTAATAAAAAATGTTTCCTCTCTTATTCATGCAAAGAAAATTCAATTCATAAAAATGGTCATTCAAACTCGAGGAGAATAAACTACCAGAAATGAAATTAAAATGACTTCAAATGGCAAATTCAAATAACACTCAAGCATTATGATTTCCTTCAAAACGCATTCCAAAACATCTACCCTCCTGACTAAGTAGTAGCTGACATCCCTATGTACATGCAAACTTGATAAGTCTATTTTGGCCCTCCTTTGCACAATGCAATGACGAAACATGCATATTTAGAAAACATGTCTGCCATTTCCCATGAACAATCATGTATCAAGTAAAAATGTTCATTTGCATTCTAATTGAAATTGCTGAAAATTTACATAAAGCACAAACAGCTTAAGAAGGAACCAGCTTGTAATTAGTGTAGTAAGGCACACAATACAGAGCTTAATGTTAGCTGACTGGGTGTCAGTTTAGTAAATTATCCTATAATAGGAATCACAAAAATATGTACTTTATTGACTTAAAATGGATAAATCAAAACAAGAGAGATTTACATCCCTTAAAGACACTCAATACATGTGTTCACAGCCCAATGCTGGCAAAGCCATACAAAACTGATTAAGTGTAGTATACCTACTAGGTACACCTACTCTGATAGATTGTTTTTATGGAGATTAAGTGTCATGTTTGATAGACATGCCCCATCAAGGTAATAGGTCACATCACTTTGTAGCAACCATTAATAACTATTTGAGCTTAATTAGGTCTATAACATGCCCTCCCATGTTAAAAGGGCTTTGATCTCAAAGTACCACAAGGATTTGTATCAAGAAAAGCCGTTCTCTAAACTTAGACAATATTTGTACAGCCAATGATTTTTATAGAAACATTTTTCATTTCTACAATGAGAACAAAAGACAAAGGTAATGGATCATTGGTCATTCTTATGGATCATGCAGTGAGGCAAATAGCATAAAGAATCAACAGACATATAAATTATTAGTATACAGTACAAATACAGTGAACAAAATCCCTTGTAAATGGCATATCAACACAAAAGACAGAATATTGTCACTTAGTAAGGGAGATGGAGTGTGTAAGCACAAACCAGCATTATAACATCAGATTCATCAATCTCCTTTTGAACAGCTTCATCATTACTCATTTTCTTCTGTGACATCAAAGAAGCCCCATCATTTCTGCAGCATATCAATGCCTCAGCTGCCTGCCAGAACTGAATGACAGAAGTTGCTATCTTACGAGCCCCTTTCCTTTGTTTCTTGTATAGTTCCTCTTCCCGATATTCTTCATGTCCAATCCTTTCAGCTATTTCATGACTAAACTGAGCAGCAGCAGTCAATTTCCACCTCCTTTCCTGTAGACATCAGATATACACAGCTTTAGAGAAGCATGTACGAACATGTAATGCACCTATTTATTAGCACAATTGATTCCTCCAGTGGCAGCAGAGATATTAAAATTTGATTATAATTGAAATAGAACTCTCAATAATTTACGCAACGGCAAAACCATTATTGACCAGTAAACCTGCATAAAATCATTTGCCAACCACTCCATCTCTGCAAGAACAAAATCCCAGTGGGAGTCTCTACGTGGAGGCTCCAGAAAAGGCTTTGTTTTAGCCAACTCTGCATTCTTTTTCAATCTAGCCTGAACATTAATAAAATCTCCATATCAAAAAAAGGATCCACAGAACAGCTGACAATATTAAGATTTAGTAGTTCACACAAAATCAATAAAACTGAGATACTAAAAGAATCCAAGGATGTCCTGAAAACTTCAGTACTTACCTTGAGGTGTTTGGCTGACTCCAAAATGAGATCTTCATGTGTCTTCTTAGCTGTAGCTGAAAGCGTTGGTTTATGACATTCTGCTTCTGCATTACCGCCAGAATTCTTCCCCTTCTCTAAAGAAAGATTTATTCCTGAGTGTTTTTTACTTGGCACACTCACTCCTGATGAAGACTTTGACTGTTGATGTACAGCCAATTTTAAAACGCTATTGACACCCCCAATTTGCCTCTCTTCCTTATTTTCCAACAACTGTGAAGAATTTCTTACTTTTACATCCTGATTAGTTGCAATCCTTGGAACTTCAGTTTGCATTGATGTACTAACCAGTAAACCTTCTTCAGTCTTGACCAAAACATCTGAGGTCCCTAAATGTTTGTCATCAGGTTTGGAGTTTCTTCTCCTCGTATGCAGATCAGTACAACTTGGTTCAGTAGTTTCCTTTATATTGTCGATACTTCTACTCTCTGGCATCCTCTCAGACATCAAAGTTTTGTCATTTGTAGCATTAGCACATTCATGAGAGCCAAGATTCTCCTGTACATGAGCCGAAATGGTTCCTAAGGTGTCAAATTTACCCACATCAATTGCAGTTTTAAATGAAGCTTTATTATTACATTCTATTTCAACTTTCCCTCCCTTATCACTTTCATTTACACAACTAGGGGTTCCTTTATCAAGACTCTGTTCAGCAATAACAACATTCTGAACAATTTTATCTGTATCCGCTGTATCACTTACTAGGCTTGAACATTGATTTGCATCATCATGTCCCACTATTGAAGTTACAATATCTATTGGAACTGCATCCTGGTTAGCATCAACCTCTGAAGAACATTTATGATTTTCAACTTTATCAGAACATGTAGCATCCCTACAGCCAGGATGGCTTCCTTCAAGATTGACATTTGCATCATCCCTAGAAGCTTCCTGCCTCAGTGGCACATCTGAATCAGTTTCAACATGTTTTTTCTGTGTAGATGTTTCAAGCATTCCATTCCGATTGAGTGAGGTGGGCTTTGAAGTATTATTTGATAAAACATTACAAGTTTTGTCTGCAAGCGTCTCAGGCTCTATATCTTTGGCTTCCCCAAGGCCTTTGATACCAGCAGCCAATGTTGGCGATTGATCACAGATACCAGATTTTACAGAGTCCTTTAATGATGCATGTCCAATATGACGATTTCCTTTAGGTCTGTTTCTTCTTGCATAGCCCTTCACACCCATGCGAACACCTCCAGAGTCTTCTGATTCTTTTATATGAGTTTCAGTGCGGCTGCCCTCCACATGGGATGTCTGTCCTTCCTGTGCAACATTTACTTTCCCATCGCACAAAAAAGCACCTCTTTCAGCATCAACAACTTCAGTATCACCAGCAAAATTGTCTGCTGTGTTCAATCCCCTGCACAGGACAGTCCCAAGACTTTCATTGCTTTCATCAGAATCTATATTTCAGGAGGCATTCAAGGTAAAGCTATCATTTGCTTCACGGAAAATTATAATTGAATGCTTTATTGGCTAGCACAAATGTTTATGCTATACAAAAATGCCATGTTACACCTTATAAATTGAGTTTTAGTAAATAGCATCGCTAGCAGAAGACTTAACAATTAGCATTGCTGGTATAAGGCAAAACTGGAGAGGTGATAAGCCTGAAGAAAACCTTGTTAAATACGAGCACGGGTGTGTATGCTATACAAAAAATGCCATGTTACACCTGACAAATTGGCTTTTAGACAATAGCATAGCTAGCGGAAAACAAAACTGGAAGAGGCAATAAGCCTGAAGAAAACCTTGATAAATACTGCTCAGCCAGTGGATCCGTTGGTGATGGCGAAAGAAAACGAGAGGTTGGCTCTCCAAATTTAAAATCCAGGGGATTCCCTCCCTGAAAGAAAAGACAGAAATGTAAGCTCAAGCAGACTGAATTATAGTCAGTAAACCTGATGATAGAGATGACAAAATTAACTACATATTCATATTTACCTTCTCCAAAAACTCTAGCTCCCTTCTACGTTCTTCACGAACAACAAACTCCAGCCTGAGAGAAAGGCAAGCATTTCTCTAACATTTCAGTAAGACAGAAAACATGGTAGAGGCATTATAAGGATGTGAAGTACCGGACAAATTGAATCACTGCTACCTGAGCTCTGCTTGAGCCTTCTCGATGGCTGCACGGCGTGGAGAGGGTTCACTATCTATACCCACCCCACCACCGACACCTCCGCCCATGGAACCTTTTTCTGCATTGACCACGTGTTCAAACCCAGGGTTGGGTACAGGATTTTGTTTTCACTGATGTTATGCAGTCCCCAAAAACACACTAAAATCCCGTTCCATGTATTCTTGTACAAACCCTCACGGCTCCATCAATTAGCAACAGAGGCTTGATCTTCTAAAATTATCAAATGCAATAAATGTTAGTGAGAAGAAAATAATGTGTTAAGAGCAGTCAAAAGTGAAAGGAAAATCACACTTCAAGTTAATTTGGAAGATATAATAATAGACTGGCATAAGACGTCATAGATGAGACTGCCCACAACTAAAACAAGCATTTTGAAGTTGTTAATCAACACGTACAGACAGTCAGCAAATTATAGAACAGGGTTCTCTACATCATTTTTAGATCTTCAATAAGTACACCAAACTCAAGTTAGACCATCACCCTCATACCCAATTACATAAGAAGTGTTCTCACAAAACTAAAATAGGAATCCCTCCACACCCACCAGTTAAAGTCATTCCAAGGCAACCAGCAATGCAACTCATCAAAACATCTTGTTTATGATTTACACCAATATTAAGTTTCCATGTGCATTTGCAGGATGGTCTCCATGGTAGCATGATTTAAACTTCGCAGATTAGGCGGCAATGGCTGTAGATGTCAGACCAATTGTAGAAAAGTTTGTTTGAAAGGCAGACTTCATATGTTCTTAACTAAAAAAAATAACATTTCAGTACAACACATAAGCTCCAGAAACTAGACCTATCTAAAAGCTTTCCAATATAACATAAATCACCAAAATCTGAGATCTGAAAGAGAATTAATATGAACAAATATTTTGGAAATCAAAAATTGTGAACGTAAGCTTTGCTTCTTTCTAATGTTGCAACACTTTGTATGCATGGGTGAGAACAGACACTTTGTATGCATGGGTGAGAACAGACAACAGGTACACAATTTTGACAATTATTGCATATCACATGCTCACAGTTGGCCATTCAAGCAGACACAGACACATAAAAATACACATGAATATACACCTAGATACATGTTTGTGTACCATACATGTATATGTACTGTACATTTTGACAAATCTTGAATCATATTCTTTAATCTAAAAACAGTGAATGGGAAAGTCATCTTATGAGTCCATCAACAAAGTCTAAAGATTTTTGCCTGCAAAAACATAACCCTTTCCTACATTGAATAAATACCTCCCCTTGCAATACCACTAATCCTCTTTCTTATTTTCTACTAAAAATAATATTTGTTCAAAACTTGTTTTGTTCTCCTGAAATCTACACCAAGAACCTGCAGCAAAATGACATCCTCCTATTTGGTGCTTGTGAATTCTTCTTTCGTGCTCCAGGTTTGTTTTAAAGAGTTGCTATGTATAAGGCTGGAACAGAAAGGAAAAATTCCGATTCAAATTATCAGCAGTCTTTTGACTTTTCATATTTCTGAAACCTCCACAAGGTATTCTACTTGTCTAGCATTATCTCATATGCCTACATCACGTCATCTTTTCCATGTATAAGGTGACTACATTTTGATGGTTCTCATACACAAATCTTTTCACAGTTTAGTTCCTTTAGTGTGTGCCATGTTATTCGGCTCTATAGATTTAGACTTGGTGCATTGCGTACTAAATTCTAAAATCTATTTATCTTGCACAACAAACACTAATAAAAATATTGTTCCTACCAGCATTCCAACTCTTTGTACAGCTTGGCAAATAGTGAGAGAAAGGCCCCCATTTATATGATAAATATGCTTCTTGGTGATTTCATGTGGATATGAAGCTTTCCATTTCTATATAACCATACTAGAGGGACTGTATTTTTCCTATCATTAAGGTCTCATTTCAAAGTTTCCCACTGCATCTCATCTTTTAGGACTACATCAAGTACAGATGGTTTGCAGTCAACGCAACCAACTTCTAGGAGCAAGAGAATAAATCTTATAGGAATCATACATAGAATCATGTTTGATGAACAAAAAATCATTTCTTGCAAGCATGATTATTGACGTTCACAATAGAAATTGGCTATAGAAAAGGCTTTTTGCTAGTTTAAAAATCTTCATTCATTGTAAAGCAAAAAGATGAAACCACCATTCTTATTTGATATAGACCTTAATTATTGATAGAATATTTTAATTTGCAAAACCCTCCACTTATATATGCTTATATGATAATTTCATTCTTTATCAAAATGTGATTTTACAACCATTGGTCCAGTTGCTTCCTGTAATACAAACTAAATTTTGATATACTTTCAATGCATGTAGTGAGGGCTGAAAATTCATAAAATGGTGTGTCTATGTCAAGGAGTTTAAAACATACCCTAGTGTATGATTAATGTAAAACCATCAAACGTGGATGCTTAACCCTCAATTCACAGATACTTTATAGTAATATTAAACTTTTAAAAATCTAGAACAAGAAGAACCATGATAGCTAAAAGTAAAAGATGATTACTATATGCTTAGAGTTGCAAACAATTTTATATTCAAAAGTATAAACATGTTTTTATAAGAAATTATAAATCATAATTGTTCAAAACTTCAAAGTATTCATCAAGCTGATTTTCTATAAGTTCATATTTTCACAACATAGGAAAAATGTTGATATTACACTAAACGGCCAATATCAAACAAATTAAGAAATTTATTACTGTTCAATTTATATTAAAATTATAAACAAATGTCTTAAATTTAATCAATCAAAAAACTTAGGGTTTACCTAAAGGTAAGTCTACAGAAGCTAAAAGCATACACTTTGATAGGTTATTGTGTTGTTCAAAAGATGCAAATACATTTAGGGTTTGCATTGAAGCCACTAGACATCAACAAGAGGGGATATTTTAAAGGCTAATATCATCAATTGGCTAATAATTGGTTTATTTGAAAATTTTAATCTCAACAATTAAATTTCACAAAAATCATTATCAATATTGGCTAATAATTGGTTTATTTGAAAATTTTAATCTCAACAATTAAATTTCACAAAAATCATTAGCAAAGTCATTAAAATTAACAAAATTTACTATATTGATTAATATTTACAAGTATTGATAATGAGTTCTATGCTTTTGTCAAACACTAGAACATAATATGTATTTTCCTGCTTAGTAAAATGTATCGATTTTCAAACCATACTATAGTAGTTAAAGAAACATGTTTTAATGTTTTCAAATTTCAAAAACAACAATCATAGCAATTCAATATAAGTTTTGCATGCAAGAACGATTCCATAATCTTATCTATTATATGGAAAGAAATAGCTATTAGAACATTATAATCCAATTCAATAACATAGCTACAAACTTCACCCAAAAAATGATTTATAGCCATTTTTACTAAGAAATACAATCAGAAAGAAAGCAAATGGAACTTGTGCATGAATGGAATTAGTTAAACTTAATAGGGGATAGAAGAAATACAAAAAAACATAAAAAGAATAATCAGATGCAACTCAATCTAACCCTATTTATTAAATGAAAGCAACAACTTACGAGAGTAATACTAACATATAAAGAAAGCAATATGATCATCAACAAGTATGAAGCACACTCGTTATTTGCAAATATTTTCAAATCTCGATAAATTTGCAAAATGGTGTAATCAGAGGAGGGATCTATGCTCAATCCATGTGGAATATCCCAATAATTTCTCATAAGAATTCAAAAGAAAATAGAGACAAACACCTTTGTCTTGTTTGAAGTGACACTTGCAATAAGGGACACAAAAATGCATAATCTATATTCCATGAGGACACATCCCCTGGAAATTTTGATGCATGAACATCTACAGGTGCAGGGCAATCCTGCATCATCCAAAAATATTATTTATTTTATTTTTGTCAAGGTTAGGGGGAATAAAAATAAATGCAAGCATCTATAGGTCTCCATGTACGTTGGAAAGTGTCCAAGGGGGCAAAGGGGGTTAAAATTATTTAATATTTGTGACCTATGCCAAATGGCAATTGTAATTTTCATGAGGGGACACATTTTCATCAAGGGGAGTGAGATTTCCAAGAGGCAAAAAGAATACCATAAATTGGGGCTTGGGTTAGTTATTTAATCATCCAGAGTTATGGATCATCCAAAGTGGAATGGATCATTAAAAATAGAGCAATATTTCGAAGTTGAAAACAATTCTCCTTCATTTTTGAGAGTTGAGTAGTGGTTCCAGCTTGCAGGTCTTGTAAAACCCATGTGACTAATTATTTGTAATTTCTAAACATTGTTTTTTCATCTAGCAAAGCAATAGAAAATCCAGTTATTTCTATTCTTGCAACTTTTGGAATATTTTCTTTGTTATGCTATGTGTGAATGTTGAGTGCAGTAACCCTCATCAAGTGTAACAGAGCAAGTGTGTGGGTTAGTAGGGGAGACCCCTACATCAAATTTCCACCTATTCTTGCACTTGGGACATTTTAGGGATGCAAGGACAAGTAGGAAATGTCTTCAAAGTCGTCCCCTTCGATTAAAAAAGAAACATTTCTGGTATGGTTAAAAAATCATAAGAGAAAGCAAAAAAAAACAAGGTATGGCTAGCCATTCCCTACAACCTGGCCTACATAAGTTTCAATTTAAAACACCCCTACAACTCTTTACTACAACTCTAAACCTAAAACAAAGAAGAAAGGCACTAACCCCTAAAGCAAAAAATCCCTCATTTGTCTTTTTTCACAGTGACTAAAAACTATTGCACAACAACTGAAAACTATTGCATAGCAACTAAAGACTTTTGGAATTAAAATTACTCTTTTTTGAATTTTTTTGTTTAGAAATACATTTGCTCCTTCAACTCACCTATCGTGAGGTTCATTAGATATACTAAAACAGACTCTCTTAGTATCAAAGAGATTTAGAAGACATTTGACAAAATGCTTGCACAAATGAAGCAAACCATTCATAGCAAGGATCTTAATTTTGCGATTATATGGCAAGCATATCAAGCCATCTTAATGTGTCAATTGAATACTATGAATACCCCACCTCATATGGCAGCCTACGCTCTAAATACTAACGATATGCACTAAGATCGAATATAGTGCCTCTTGATGATGATGAGGTGAAAGAAGTGATAAAAAAGGCCATTTAAAAGATATATAGCAATGAGGAGACAACCATACTTAAACAAAGTGGCTTGCCTTTGTTAATCTTTGGGGTCCACCATTTATCAAACCAAAAGTGATTTGGATCAGCTGGTCCTACCGAACCCTGACCTCTGTTGGCCTATCGCTGAGGCCAAATAGGGATGTATTAGCTCAATCTAACCCTATTGGATAGAGGACATTGCATGGCAAGCATCCACCAAAGTTGTGGATGCTTGCAACTCATCTCCTTTCACAAATTGCCAGTTTAACCATTGCAAAGAGGAATTGGTCCAGATACAATTTCAATCAACTAAGAAGAATAAGTTTACCTCTCAATGAGTTAAAAATTTAGTGGTCATGCATAGTGTCTTGCAACTTCAAAACCAACAAATTCTTGATTATTGGCAATCTCCAGCTATATGATGGGATGTTGATCCCAAATAAGCCATACAAATTCATGAGGCATAGGAGGGATTGATTGGGGTTCCATTGAACAAGGTAGTCCATCATTTCGAAGTGACTCTAATTCAATCTCTAATTTTGATTTAGGTGAAGAATAGGCGGATGCATGGCAACAATAGATCTAGTTGTCCAAACTTTGTCACTTGTAGTTGTAGCCTTTCGGCCTTTTCATTTTGTTGCATGTGCACACTGATAAAGACAATTCAAATAATTCGGCACTGAAATGTTGTTAATTTGTATGTTGACTTTTGTGAATTATCAGTTCAGCTCTATTGAATCATAATAAGGTTATATAATGAAATTTATTTGAAATTTCCTATATTTTTTAAATTCCCTTATTTTTATTTATCGTCCCCCAACATCCCCTAAAAAAGTTATCCCAAAAAGGCATCCCCCTTACCAAAAACTTGGTAGAACATAGATGATAACATATGCATTGCCATGTCCAAGGGGTTGAGCTTAACTGGTTAAAACACTGGGTTCTCACTGTGGAGACCCAAGTTCAATTCCCAATAGGGACATCTCAAGTGGAATTCTAAGTCATGACTCTTGGCCTTCCATAGGATGGGGAAGGTCTTGGGGTCAATCTAATCAAACATAATAATAATAATAATTCAAAGATATGTAATGGGGATGGGGCCCCCTACTGTGTCCCCACTAGTTCATAGCTCCAGTCAAAAGCTATTTAGGCTTCGGCCAATTACCGATCAAAAAAAAAAACATATGCATTGCTATAGAGCATCCAACACATTGAACAAGTTAGCTCTCTTCCAAGTGCCACATTGGTCCAAATATCAAAATCAATTTTGTTTTGTAGGTAGCAAGGACAACGCTTAGAATTGTTGAGGCAACTAACACAATGGTTATCATAACCAAAGTGTGGTAGCAAAATACCTCCAAATTGAACAAAAATACTCATTTTCTCGAAAACAAAGCTGCCCTACACATAAAACTCCCAAAATCAAAAGTTGTATGTAAACAAAATTCTACGTACTTTGGAATATTTTGAAGAAAAGAATTCCACTGTGTTTTATATTTTCACCAGGTCTTTTTGCTCGAATATATTTCCCATTTGTTTGAACCTCTCACGTTTCATTTTTGTATTAACAAGGATATTGTGCTCTAGAGCATTATTTGTCTCTGCTTCAATAAACTCTTGGTACCAGAAATTACACTCCATTAAGTTCCTAAAAAACCATTCGCAACATAATCACCAATTACTTACCATAAGTATTTAATATATTTGTAGTAAAAGTCACATTTGAGTTGTTAATGTCAGTATTATATGGTTAACCAATGATATTAAATATTGTTCCTAGTAGTTTCTTTTTGTTCCTTGACGGTAGTTTTAGCTAGTAATCTACATATCTAAGTTTGGTTATTTTGGGGCCTCGTTTACCTCAAGATTTGTTAGATAGAAGTTTGATTTCACTACATTCCATCATCAACTATATATCATGGTCCAACAAAATAGAATAACGACTTCTTTCAAAGCTCTAGATTATAGTATGTAGCCAAAAAATTGTGACTTTTTAGTTTATGATATGTTATACAAAATACATTTGTATAGTATTTATTTTAGTGAGGGCCCCGTAATAAGATATGCTTAAATTATCTAAAAATAAAATAATAAGTGGAATCGTTCTTGGAAGTAAGGTAACTAAGATAGGTTTTATCTTTTAAATATTGTTGAGCTTAAACAAGTATTTTAGCTCTTTGTATAGTAATTCGATAGACAAACTCCTTAACATAGCTTTTTCTAAATATTGTTACAGATTTTGCAACACTTGAAGTCGTTAAGGCAAGTGGCTAAAAGATAAGCATAGTGGGCATATACAAGTTCTACTTGCTCACACTTGAACCGTCGATTGGTTCCTGTATTTCCACTTCAACCAGCACAATAGAATCCATACATGCAAATCACCAATTAATCAGCAAATGTCCACACTTGAGATGCTTACCAGTAGCCAACCCTTGCTTAGAATTATAATAGCTACTGCAGGTTTAACTTTACGTCCTAATTGTTACATTGAGATCAAACAAATATTCAGACTGCTAGTCCAGCAATTCAGTGACCGAACCAGTAAAGATGCCCCCGACAACTAGGGCAGCTGCCAACTGGAGGTTAGAAACTCAATTTCAACAGTCATGTTACAGTTCCATTTATAATACAATCAATTGCTATAGACCAATATACACGAGACTTCATCGCCAGAGCAAGAACAAGAAAAATGCACTTCCGACTTTTGTAAGTGGGTTGCAATTTTCATCGAAGACTCATGATGTCAACTCAAATGGACAAGTTAGAGTCTCATACGCCACTTCAATGTCATACACAAGAGTAACGTGGACTCTATGACCTAGGGCGTGCCCTCAAACACTGCGATTCCAATTCCTCGAGTATACAGCAACTATCAGCCAGTGGTCACGAGTTCAATTCACAGCACAAACGTAGTCCAAGCCGACGAGTACACGCATCCCACGATAACGAGCTGGAAACAGAAAGCCCTAACTGAATGCATACAAAAATCACCAATTCGAATACTTGAACCCAAAAAGAAATAGCTAAAGCAAACACTCGCTCTACAATCCTGACGCAAAAAGCTCCCGGAACACGCATTGCACGGCTCAAGAGAAGGTCAAGACCCGAAAACAGCACTAGCTCAAAATTTCCACCGTGCCCTAATTTTAAACTAGAAGGAAATTTAAACCCTCCAAAGCAAATTCAGACATGAATTATATCGAAACAAGAAAAACTAGGAACGAGCAAACATCAAGTTTGAGGCAAAATAATGGTTTCACGTACCTTCGAAAACCCTAGCAGTGAAACAAGCTCAAATTTTGAGTGAATTTGCCCGCGATGTCCACGGCCGGGGATACGAGTGTACAGATCGAAGAAAATAATTAGCGGATTTGCTCAGAAATAAGAAAATTTTGAAGTGATATGCGGGGATTTTCTTTTTTTTTTCCTTGGCTGGCGGGTGCATGTTAAAAAAGCTCTGGTTTGTCCTCTGAGTGAATACGCGGGAGTTGAACCCGTGATTTCCTAATCGAGGCTTTTTGTTTGTGAAGACCTGAAGAGGAATTTTGCCCTTGTTTTATGAGGCACTATACTGATTGCGTGGTGGATGACCTGGAGCCTATGCAGCTCTTTTTATAAGCTTTGGGTGGATTAAAAAATCAATCAAAACAAATGAGGTTGCCACGAGGATAATTTTGCCAAAGGTTTTGGGAAAAAAAAAATTTTAATAGCCCATGTCAGGACTCCATAAATCCTTTTTTTTTTCTTTTTTGTGGAGTTAAATTTTAAGGATTCAATATATTTGTAGAAGGCAAATGTGATTTTTCTAGTAGTGTAGTAGGTAATATTATTGCATTCATTTTTAATTAGTGATTAATAATTTGATTTTTCATTAATTAAAAGTGATTATTATTTTTTAAATAAATTTATTTTTTATAAAATTAAGATATATGTTTTTTAATTTAATAAATTGTAGAAATTTTTTTATAAGCTAATAGCATTTGTGTGATTGCATTCTTTTGTATTAAAATATAATTAAAAGTTTAAACTCAAGAATATCAATCCAATATATTATGAGTTAGTAGATGGTTCTCTATCTTATCCAACTACATAGAACAAAATGAAGCAAACCATACCACAAAGAGAATCCTCCTATTTGTAAATGGTATTTTTTAGGACATTTATTTTGTTCTCAAAATTACAAATTTCATTTAAATGGGTGTTGATATCATCCCACAAATTTATAACTCGAAACTCCAGTATTAACCAAGACTTTGACACATAAAACATTAAAGAACGGTGAACTAATTATTATGCATATGAGCAAAGATTTTAAAACAATTTATTGTTTATTAGTACGTGTCGTAGGCAATGTTATTGTATTCAATGAAACTTGACTACTTTCTAATAAATTAGTTTTTCACCAATCACATTTTATATTGAAACGCAATAAAATGGTTAGTCAAGATTAATCATCAACATAAAATTAAACCATTTAAAAGCATTATCAAGGAAGATTAGTAAACAAGAAGCTAATTAGGAAATGAACTTCCCAATGATGCTCCCTTACGTTAGCTCTTCCTTGTCCTCTTCCTCTCCAAGATCCTACTGCTGTGTGGAGTATGCCCTTAGTTTGAGCACTAGCCCAATGGGATGCCAAATGGAGGATGGGAGATGATTGATTATGTCAAGTGTGGATGAAGCTTGCGAATGAAGTGTTAATGTAAACTAGCAACTCCAACTAGTGGAAGAGCTAAAACATCAAACAAATCATTCAAAATCTCTGCAAAATAACAATGCATGGATAACTCTCTCCCTCAACAATGAAGGAATGAGCCCTATTTATAAAAAAAATGAGCAAATGAAGGGTTGAGATTGAGTTGATTGAGGAAGGGTTAGGATTGTTTAAGGAAGTGGTGATCCTTAATCCATGTGCTCCCCTTCAAGCCAATCACGTGTTGACAAGTGTCAACAAGGGAAGGCTTGAAAGGAGAGGGACAAAGCATTAAATGCTTGAAGATACATAAAGGTTACCATGGGTGGTTAGGTTAAAGGATAAAGCTTTTATCCAAGCGGTAAAGGAATGTGCAAGGGTTAAAGGGTTAGATTGGTCAAAGCCTTTAAGGCTTGAAGGGACTCGAGGGTTATTATGCTAATAATAGGGGTTTAGACATGATTAGGAGAAGGGTTAGTGTGTGACTTGCATTTTCTAGAAAGTGCAAGTGGGTGAGGGATTTAGGAATTTAAATAAATATTTATTTATTTAAATGTGGGGGAGGGTATTAATTAAACAAATATGCTTTATTTATTTAATTAATTGTTAGAACATGATTTAATGAATTAAATCAAATATGCTTTATTTATTTAATTATTTGTTGGAACATGGTTTAATGAATTAAATCAAATAAATTGAATTATTTATTTAATTAATAGGAGAAGAGGGTTAAAATTAATTAATTAAATATTAATTTAATTAATTTTCAAAAAAGAAGAAAGGATTAATTAAATGTGAATTTAATTAATAATTAGATGAATGGTAATTAAACAAATATGAAAATTATTTAACTAGATTGATAGAAATTTAAAAAAAATCTAAAATTAACGTATAAAATTTTTAAGTTTATAATTTATAAAATTTAATTTTCTTCAATTCTATTGATTAAAATCATATGATCTTACAAGAGCATTTTTTCTATATGTGAACAATTTTTAAACCATCTATTGCCCTCCATTATCCATAATTTATTGCTTGCAATATTTATATGTGTAAATAACTAATCAAAATATATTTCTAGAAAAATTTCAAAATAAATTAGAATTACTTTTATCTTTATATTATTGAAAAAAATTAAAATATTAGTTTAGATTTTTTTCAATAAGTTAGAATTGCTTTTATAATAACTATTATTTAGTTATATTATTTTAAAATATAATTTATTTTTAAATTTAAAATGTATATTAATTTATCATGATATGAAACTCATAATACCATTTGAATTTATATATGTAAAAAATTAATAATTTTGAAATACACATTAAGTTATAGTTTTTTAATAATTTATATTATAAATTTAAACTAGAATGAATATTCTTATTATAAGATTTTAAAAGCAATTACTTCCCATTAATAAATATCAATATATAATAATCAATTAATTCAGTAACAATCATAGTTAAAAATAAAATACTAATTGAGATTTTCATAGTATTAAATTAATTTTCATACAACTTCATATTATGTTTTCTAAATACAAATAAAAATATTTAATGTCAAATAATAATTCTACTATTTTTATGGTGCATCCAAAGGCAACTCAAGTCCCTCAAGTGTGGTTTACATTGCCCGAGATTGGAAGGGCAATACTATTGCCCTTGGAGCGAGATGGCTTCCAGAAGGAACAAATAATGAAGCAAAGACTCAAGTGGCTCTCTGGGGGGTCAAAATGGCAAAGAAATTAAATGTCTCCAATTTGTACCTGGAAGGGGATTTGATGATCATTGTAGATGTGATCATCAAAGGAGAGACACCCTCATGGAAGTTGGTCAAAGTTATTAAATTAATTTTAAAATAGACAAATTTGAAAATTATAAAATCTCTCACACTCTACACGAAGGAAATCATGAAGCACACTCTGTCCAAATTGGGATTACCATGAAATAGTATGCATTGTAAAGAGATATGGGAATATATGTGTGTGAATGAGCTTGTGTACAAGGAGGAAGGTACACTACCAAATGAGGGAGGATGATGAATTTGAGTGGTCGAGGAGGTTGATAGGATTTAAAACGGTACGAGAGGATTTTTTCCTCCTTTTTTTGCTTTCCTCTAACAAGGTGGTGAGCTGGTGGTAAATTGTTTGTAGGTCGAAGAAAATGGAGGCAAATTTTTCTATGTCGTCGATAAAATAGCAACTTGCATTCTTGGGTAAGGTCTCGGAGAAACACATTTCTAGGATCTTTAAGTTTGAGGAACCTACTTTTTATATAGATTTTAGATTTGTTGCTTGGGGAAGACTACATGCAATTAGAATATAAATTTCAAACCAATGTAGATGTGGTTTTAATGGTGGTTGCATGGAGTTTAGAGTTGGGTTCCAAAGAGGAGACTGAATGGGTGCTCAGTGTGTGTGTCCCAGAGGGATATTTGTTTGGTTTGAAATCCCTACTGGCAAAGGTGGTTCCTGGGAAGGTGTATGACCAAGGGCATTTGCACAGGGAAGGAAAGTGAAGAATTTTGTCCCTTCAACCTATGGAAGGATGGCTTGGACAAGCAAGAAATGCACGAAGAAACTTTGATGGGTTGGAAGGGCTCAAAGACTTAGTCTGGGAAAAAGAAATTGAAAGGCACGAGATGTGGGAGTTGAAGATGAAGTAGAAGAGTCATGGTTCAGATTTCTAGCTAGAAGACTTTTGGGTGAACAGTCCAGGGAAGTCGTGACTGTGTGGACTAGGTAATCAAGGGTGTGTTGGGAGGGCAAAATCTTAGCCTTGCTTTTTTTATTTGTATATGTTTTCAAAATACTTAATATAAACTATTAGTAGGATGTAATTTTGATAGTTACCATACTATAGATGGTCATTTTGTTTCATGGCCTCGTCTAGGGGAGTGGGTAGCTTTGTAGTCTTTTTTGAAGACTTAAGTAGCATTCAGAAATTTGATGAGAATGGTGATTTGGGGGTTTTCTATGTTGAATTTGGTGATGTTGGATAGTATTTTTTTGAAGCTATGTGTAATACTTTTTATTTGAAATCTTAATATAATCATAAATTAGTGATAAAAAAATAATAATTCTACTATTTTTTACTATCTACGTGAAAAAATCCAATACTAATGATAACAAACAAATTAAGTATTAACTATGCTACTCAATATTTATATTACAATACTAAAAGACAATCACTCGCAACTACATTTTTAGATTTATTATGTATGAGTATTCTAGTATGTGTGTGCGATTAGTATTAATTAATTATATTTGATATATTCAATAAGTTTAAATTTAAATATAACATTTAGTTATATTATTCAATACTAAAATATTTTTAGTCAAATTTAGAGTATCTGTTTATCTTAGATTATATTGTGCTTATGTTTTATCATCTAGAGTAGACATAGTCATGATCATGTCCCTTTATTTTCAAGTTCAAATTTCTAGTCCTAAATAATTGTTACCCACCAATTAGTGTGTCAAAGGTTTTAAATTATGTGTATCAAGCTTGTATTTCAAGGCATCAACTTAATTCATTCTAAAATAGTAGAATAACACGACCTCACAATCAACAAATAGGACAATGTGTTTGCATTTTAGTTGCTAACACTTATAAGTTTAATTGTATGATATTCTCTCTACATTGACATCCAACATTCATGTTTTATTCCTTGTTTCAAACATTATTGAACCTATCCTAAGTCTTGGCTACTAATATTGAACTCTTCCTCTCTATTGTAGCAAGCCCCGATGATGTATTTTAAAATTGTGCTCAATTTTCCTCATGCAAATATACTATAGGTGTTGAGGAAAAATCAACTCTATAGCTCCCAAGGATCACCTGCATGCAAACCTATCACATAAGGAGAGAAGCAAAAACAAAGCTATGGAGGCCAGAATTCAATGATCCAGAAAAGAGGAGTCATATTGATTGTGCAAGTATAATGCAATACAATTACTTAAATTACAAAGAGAGAATCCTTATAAAAGGATACTAGAAACCCTAAAGGAGAAAACCCTAAAGAATTATAAGATGCCTAAGTTTAGCTTAAGTGTAGAGTATAATAGACTAATAATTAAATAAATAATTATTAGCCACAACATGATAACTCTAACACCCCCCCTTAAGATGAACTTGGGGAGTAGCTAAAAACAACTAAGGACTAAAAAATGCATGAAAGTAACAATGGGTCTCGGCAACTAGGCCTGATGAGGTACCCAAGTACAAAAGATCTCTCACAATTGGAGAAAAAGAGAAAACCTCATGGGAAAAACTCCTCTCCTAAAGAGAGAAAATACAAGTGAAGGATTGAAGAAGCCTCCAAACAAGAGAATGTCCCAGAAAAAAGGAACAAATGAGGAACATGAAGAACACCATTGAAGCATGAAGCTGCAAACACTATCAAAAAATAACTATCGATCTGAAGAACCTCCACTGAAATAGAAGATGATCAAGTAGAGAAGACTGTAATCTGCATGAGTGCCCTCAAATAACACTACTCGAATTAGATGGCAAACAAAGGCAAACAACTGAACTTGAAGATACAGATGGCAAAAACACCAGTCTGAAGAGTTGATCAATCGAAGATGGAAGGTTGCCTCCAAAAATAGGAATGAAAGAGTGTCCATATGGTAAATGATCCATCTCGCCGAAATGCATAGGTAACTAGCCACTGCATCCACCTAGTACATAGGAACAAATATTGAATACATAGCTCACTCCAACGAACCAAGGAAGCATTAGAACCAACAATAAATAGGAGAAACCCGCCCATAATGCTAACAAGGGAGAGGTGATAGGTACACTGAAACCGAATGCCAAGAAAAACTGCATAACGAAGAACCAGGAACATTGAGAGTGCAATAGAAAGTACAAACACATATAAAGGCTAGTGTCATGGAAGGAACACTCACTTGACACACATCATGAGGCTAATGTCATGGAAGGAACACTCACGTGACAAAGGTAGATGGTAAACAAAGGCAAACATCAAACCTCCCCGTGACACTTTATAATGGAGTGCGAGTACAATAAGGAACAAGATGTGCAAGATCCCAAGCATGCAAAGCATAGTGGCACTT